>NW_020272062.1:1314353-1500767 GCF_003268045.1 Sipha flava
TCCTTTTTTCACTTCTCGCCCATGATACTCTTTAGTTACTTTCCTAAGTTCTTGTTTACTGAAAGCTACTTGATATCCAACTTCAGATTCTTTAATACCTTGAGCTACCTTAGCTTCCACTCCTTCAAAAAATAACTTAACACCAATCAAAACATTAGCAAGTTTTACCAATAAAGCTGTAGAATCAATTTTAATAAAGTAATATAAATATGCTCACATTAAGTTTTTCAAGAGGTCTACCAAAATAACGAGTTACATAAGCACTTAAGGCTTCACTATACTTTTGTTTTGCATCTTTTCTGAATTGATCTAATATGGAGATTTTTAACTGAGACAGCAATGCGTACAAATGATGAAAGTTTTCTATAACCAGTAGTTAAACTATAATGATTTATTGGTGCCATTTCGGTATGCGCTCTACTGGTTTTTCCTGTTCTACGTCAGTTCAACACTCGTTCTATATTGAACAATGACTGAATTTCTTATGGATTATAGAACGTGAGTGCGAGGCAGGATCAGAAATGCATTATAATAAATAGGTTGCATATAGGTGTCTCACAAGCCGAGGTTTTATTCATAAAATAGTAAATCATCTAATTTCATACGTAAATGAAAATACAGGAGCCCACACTAAAGGCAATGAGAGCTCATTGTTGGACGCAAAAATGAAATGATTATTGATGGTAAGTCAAGATAACCCTGATCTTTTTCTCGCCTTGTTGGAAGACATTCAGAGGATGTACCAACAATAAAATTAAATACTGTTAAAACAATGTTTGGTAGAATGCAAATCAAAACAAACACTAGTCCATATAGCGCATACTGAATTAGAAACTTGTCAGTAAAGGGCATACCGAAGTAGCACCGATTTATTTTGTATTCATAACTATAACTTACCCATTCTAATCACTTCAGCAGGAGTTTTAGGGTGTTCATTAGCTACTGAATGAATAGTCTCAAACATCGCAGTTATAAGTTTTATATACCATTTATCTAAATCAGTTCGACGTTCAGTCTCTCTAAATATTTGTTCAGCTGTTTTAGCAAAATACTAAAAAACAAATATAGATTCTTTTTCACCAGTATAATAAAAATAATCTATTTTTCATATGAAATAGTCTTAAAATACTCATAGTAATATAAAACATAATCACAAAAACTGTACATCTAATATATTATTTACCTCAAAGTTAGCTACAAAAGGCAATATGCCACATTTAGTTTTTTTAGCAACTTTTACATCTTGAATCGATTTTAAATGAGCATGCATTAATTTATCATAATTTCTTTTAACATGAACTAATGCAGACCCATAAGTCATACTTAAAAATGAACCAGTGTCATTAGCAGACATAACATGGCGACCCAATCTTACCAAAACTGCCATCGAATAACTAGAAAAAAAAATATTATTATCAATTAAAATTAACAGTAAAGGAACAAAAAGCTCATAATTAATTACGTGCTATCCATTCTCTCGTGATATTGTATAAATGCAATTAATTCTGGTTCAATACATGCAAAAATTTCACCCATTATTTTTTTAACTTCTTCGTTTATTTTTTTTTCAATTTTTGTTTTTGGTAAAGATGGTAATGGTTCTTGAGTTGATTTTACATCTGATCCATCTAAAGTTGTTTGAGTATTCTAAAATACATTTAAATTACACATAAACATTATTAACTTAATAAAATATACTAATCTTAACACAGTTATGTCATATAATATTACATATATTGAGTTAATAAAATAAATAATAATTATTATCAAAATAAAATTTGGTTTGATTTAAGTTGACCAAATTTAAATTTTTTAGTAGTAAATTATATACAATTTTATTCTGAATAACTCAAATATATTCTAACATCTCTACAATGAATCAAAAAGTTCAATTTTATTCTGATTAATATTTAAAATTAAAATTTATAGTATTGTATATAATACTTTAGTTGAAGGACTGAGTACATCCAATTGGAAAAATGACACACAAAAATTTTGTTCTGACAAACAAATCGGTTCAAGCTCTGAAAGAACTGCCTCTAATACTTGGTCAAACCTTTGTCGCTCTTGAGCATCACTTTCCTGTGCCCAAAATTCTCTGTCTACACCTAATAACCAATCAGATGGTGGACCAGTTGACCTTCTAATATCTTCTTTTGAACTGGATAAATGGCCTAGAATAATAAATAATCATTAACATACGTAAATTTCAACTTAATATTGTTGAATATACTTAAACACCTTAAATTACATACAAAATTTAACTTCTTTATTAAGCTACAAACATAGTATCAATATTAAATATATTAATTACCAGCATTTACACGCAACTTTGCATCTTCTAAAAATAATTTTATATCTCTTTCATAGAGTTTAGATAAAGATGATGTATAAACTTTATTAAGTGCAATAAAAGCTTTTCTATCCATTGCTTTACACCAATGCATTAGTTCTGTATAAGCTGCAAGTTCGCGATGTAGTGTAGTGTGTTTCATAATTGTCAATTCATTATTAGAATTCTTTTTGGATTCCCCAATATCATTTCCCTGTAAATTAAATTGTTTACAAAAATTATTAAACCAGTTATAAAATTGTTCGTATCTTCATGTAAATAAAATAAAAAATATAAATCACAATGGCTAATTCTTAGTAAATTATTAATAATTATTGTTTGAGATATACCATATGAATAAACAAATTATTAAGATGTCTAGATAGAATTTGAGAGAATTTTGCTTTCCATTTCTCAAATCTTCTTCTTTGTTCTTGTATAGCTTTCAATCGCACAAGAGCTGGATGAATTTGTGCATTCATTACAGCTTGTAATTCTTTTGCAGCTGTAATAGCATCTCGTAATCCAGATTGTGTAGTTAAGTCAGCATCAGTTAAGGCCAATTGATGTTTTGGTGAGAGTTCTAATTGATGCTATCAATAAATTTTTTACATTTATAAAAAACCTTTTTTTTTTTTTTTGTATTAGTTCTTGATACTTACAATTACTTTTTGTAGTTCATTAAGTAATTTTTCATTATTAGAATTTGCTGTTTGAATATTAGCATTTTTTTGATCCATTTTATCAATAGTATCTCGCACATGTCTTAAAGTTTCATCATACAAATCTAATGCTGATTCAACTTTTTCAATTTCTTGAATAGCTGTTTCTAACTGATCCATCAATTTTGTAACTTGAGGCTCCGAGGCAAGAACGCTTTGCACATTCTCCTACATAATAAAATAATTTAATTTTAGAATTTTCAAATATTTTGTGTTATAAATTTCATTTTTTGATCTAAAATAGACAAACATTTTATTATTTCAGTGAGGAAAAATGTATAAACTATTGATTAAGACTTTTATGCTATCTAAAATAATTAGCCTAAAGTAATAATATTACACTAAATAAAATTGAGAAGTCAAAGATATATTATGATTGTTATTAAAATTACTCACACCATCTAAAGCCATTAATTGTGATGCTAACATATCTGTAAACGCTTTGGCATCTTTTGCAGCAAATCCGCATTCTTTCATTAATAATTCTAAGTCTCGTTCTTCTTTCTCTGATAAAGGTTGAAAATCTTCAGCACTAATAATAGGTGATACAGCTAAACAGTAATGTACCATCGATTTAGAATTATTTCTAAGAACATTACTTAGAAGATATTATAATGCTTATCAAAATCATGTAATACAATAACTACATGGTATATATTTAATTATAGATGATTATCAAAACAGCAGTTTAAAATATTAACAAATTTTAGTAATTAAGAAATTTAAATATTAAATTTTTAGAATAATAATAATAGTAGTAAAACTATGTACCTAAGGAAAGTTTTGATTTTCGATCAGCAGGTAGAACAACTAAATCACCAGATGTCCAGTCAAGTGGTAAATTTTTGAATTCGGGCTTTTTATCAAATACATAACTAGCACATTGCTAAAAATAAAACAATAATAATAAAATACTATTAATTACTTATTAAAACTATACCAAAACTAATTTATTAATTGATATTGCTACATTTTTTGGTATTATGGCATTAAATAATTTAAATTTGTTCAAATAACTATAAAGAATTTGATTATATTGTATGTAATAGTATTTTCCAATAAATGTAAAATAAACATAAATTAATTAATATATATCATTTTTAATATACCTTCCATAATGATATCAAAAATATTTTACGTTCTTGATTATTATTAGCCACCCATTTATATGGTTTATCCAATATCAATTCTATATCTAAACAATCCTGTAATTCAAAAAAACAACAATAATAAAAGAAACTAAATTGATTAAAATATAAAGTAACCTGAGACGATGTTTTTCCATCAACAGTAATCAATTCATTTAATGACCATATTCTTTTTTTTTTTACAACTTTATTGTCAAACCTAATCTAAAAAAAATGTAGACAGAAATTAAAAAAAATATGTACGCCAAGTTACGAATACATACCTGGTGAATATAAATATTTGAAGGTGGTTCCTTAGTGTCTGATAAACACAAATATCCAAATTTCTTTTTCTTCGAATCATTACTTACACCAACAAATGCTAAAAGCTTTTGATCACATTGATCAAATATTTCTTGTTGTAAAATTTGTCTCGCAGTAGCCATTTGTTATTTAAAATTTAATGTGAAAAATTAAAACTAAGAATTAAATTATAATCAATTTTTGTAACAACGAACGTAAAATTATATTTGAAAAAAATGAATGAATATACTATTATAAATAACAATGCTGATAAATGATAATAAATTATAGATAAGAAGATTCGAACCAAGACTTATCAATTACCATATGGGATAAATAACAGGCAAGGTCTATTGATATCAATTGTGTAATGATCACAGAGAATAGATTAATGTCACAAACTTTTTATTTATCTATGATCACAAAACAATGGTCTATGGCATTACCTATATAAGTGTTATTCCCTAATATCACTTTATAATTATACCTTTTTTTTTCAATTCTATGGGATAAATTTAATTTTTGATTCTGTGAACACAATTTCGACTAGGAGAATTGCTCCAATCATCACCAATTAAAAAGTAAAATATTCATAATATTTTTATAAACTATATATAAAAAATTTTAATTTTCATGTTTTCTTAGCTTTTTTTTTTAAAAAAATGTGAGTAAATTAATTTTAGTTTAACAAAAAGTTTTGATTTAATACAAAAGTCTTCATATAGATCTATTAATAATTAAAAAAATATCTTATGAGTGTTTGAATAATAAATTTAAAAAAAAAACGATAAAATCACAAAAACCCACTTAGTACATTATAGTAGTAAAAACTCATAAAATTTTCAATTTTATATTTGAAGCTTGAAAATTGGATACAATATTTTTCATAAGATTTTCTTTGTAACCAAATAAAAAATGAATGGAAAGTTGAAAAAAGTTTATAAACTGTACAAATTAAAATTTTTCAATTTATTTACACGTGTGATTATGCTTAGCCAAATACTAGAAAAACAGGACAAATATTTAGCCATCATTCTTAATATAAAGATGATAAAATAAATCAGTGAACAATTTCGATACGATACAATTGAACCAGCAATATTTGTATTATACAAAAAGCACTTGCAATGGCGAATATAGCGTTTTGGCGCCCCTAGGCTTAATCACTTCTAACCCCTCCCCCTCACCTATCACTCTACTAAGGAAACAACAATATTTAGTCTAAACCCTTCTTTTAAAATTTTATTCAGTTTTTTTATCAAAAAAAAATAATATTAAATCTTTAAAATAGAAAACTTCTAAAAATAAAATATTTCATGTATATTATTTTACTTCAGATACCATTATTACCAGTACAAATAAACAATGCTTATACAGTCACATAACGGAAATATAAATAGCCAGATATGAAAATACTTATACTCGGATAGTCGGATGTTCCCAATAAGTATAAAAGTACTAATAAATTATTAATAATAGCTAGTAACTAACTGTAATTATTTTATTACAAATGAAATATTTTCAAATTGTAATAATAATTGTAATATTTTTACTATAGCCTCTAGGTACGCATCATACAATGTACATATTAATATATAATTATAACTTTTTAAAATTATTTTTATTCGAGTTTATATGACAAATATAAAAAAAATATATTAAAATAAATATACCTAATAAATTAATAATAACACTTAATTCTATAAAAAAAAAAAAAAAAAAAAAAAAGCCACCATCATAAAAAAGCCACCCTAGGCAATAAGCCTTTTAACTTGCTCCATAATCCGCCACTGAGCACTTGGAGAAAACGGTTACTGAAATAGAAACGAGTATTGCATAATCCTATGATGGAGTGGACTATGGCCATCACAGCCTTTATCCTACAGTGCTAAAACCTACTATTTCATTAATTAAAATTTTCTATAAAACTTATCCCTCCTCGTTACTTAGATCACTGGTCAATTAGATTCCTTTTGTATTAGGTTAATCATTTAGAACTATGTAATCGTTATTTAAAAAATTTAAAAATAAATATTTTATTAAAAATAATAAAATGGTTATACTAATAGCATTGATTTTAAAATATTTTAAAATCAATGCTAATAGTTAACAATAAATTTTCAATTTGTATTTATTTGATGTAATTTAGTGTCTACATAATGGCTTATTCATTCTGACTTAAGGACTGATAGAGGAACTCTGAAAGGGAGCACACGAATTACATTCTGTAGAAAAGGTATACACGAATTGCGTCTTAAAAAATTCATGTATTTTAATTAAAAGTTCTTAAACAACTAACAAAAATAAATAAATAATAATAATAATAATGTTAATTCAAATGTGCCATCAACTGTTTTAAATTTAATTAAAAATTCTAAATTTGATTTACATGTAAATACTACTATACCATTAATAGAATCATTTAAAAATAAAAAAGGTTAATTTTCGTTTGTAATACAGTCAATGCTGAACGGACAGTTAAAATATTCATTGGCAATTTTGGTAGTTGTTCACTTCAAACTTGATATAAATCATTTTTTATACAGCGAATATCTGTAATTGTTAATGTACTTTTAACACTGATATCAATACTTTATTTTAATGTCGATGCATTAGTTTAGTTGTTTTTTCATATAACTCTTGTGTACCTTTTCGCTTAAGAGAATAACTTACAATTTGTCGATTTATAACTGCTTCAGATAGTGCATTGTGGTTGTGGTCAGTATCACTCACGTTAAGTAAAATATCATAATTTTCGTTAATTTTTAAATATGCTGTACTCGTTTTAACGGTACATTTCCAACGTTGAATATTATTAGCCAAACGTTTATGAAAACAGAACTTATATTTGTCAATTATTTTCAAATGTTTTTGTTTTTCACTAATACTATTTGCACTTCCATCTTAAAACTAAACAGTTATCACAGCTCACAGTGGCATAATTGTGGGGAGAAAGTTCTCCCCTGACAATTTTTTGAGAGATAAAGTTATAATTTTGCCCTCCTCCAGATAATCTAACAGTACAAATAGCACCTTTTATTAATGAACTCTTATGGGTATTATTTAACAATATTGGTACCTAGTACCTGCTACTTGCAATTTATGTTAATCTAAGCCACAAAATGAGTTAAAAGACTTATGTAAAATCAAACAATTAGATATACTGTATCAAATACATACAATAAAAATATGTTTTAACTGGTGAGGGGGAGGGGTGTCAGGGTTTTGGTAGTAATAAATATATTATATTCCCCCCCTAGATTTTTTCCCAGTTACACCACTGACGGCTCACGTAGGTATACAAAACACCACGGAGAACCCCTGAAATTAATTAAAATTTATATAATATAATAAAGATAATATAGATCGTTTTATTGTATTATCTGTTGTAATAATATAATATGTATATATAATAATTTATAATTATCATATATTATTATCATTATATATTATATTCTAGAAATGCAAAATATTATTATATTTATTAGCTTATTTTTTACACATTTTATTTTTATTATTATTATTTTAACCAAAACAATAGCTAAAAAATGAAATTACTATACGGTATTATTAATTTACGAATATTTTTTTTTATTTATATTCTTGAAATGACAAATATTAATAATATACGACAATATTAGAAAATACGTAGTATTAATAAATTTATATTGTGATGTTTATATACATGTACTATGTATAGTATATATTATATGTATATGTAGTACATAGATTATTGTATAGGCCGCAACTCACCAACACCGGTTTGCATCGACGAGAATATGCTTAATTGTTAAATGGACTCCACATATTGCGCAATGAGTTAGTAAATTTTATTATTATAGTTGAACAATATAGACACAATTATAAATAAGTAAACCAAAATTATTAAAAATTATTATACATTTAACTAAATAATAATAATAAAAATATTAAATTAAATTTAAATTTAAGGTTTTTGAATTGCTTTAAATGCTTTTATAATTTTTATATCACTGAAAATTAAGATAATGTTCTGTAAGGCGTCTATCCCGCCTAGAAATTTTTGGCCCGAGTATAATAGTTATTTAATAGCTGCGTTCGATAGCCTCACTAAATAATACCTTCATCGTATTCTGGATATGAAATGATCAGTTGATTTTTTTTGTCAAAGAGGACGTTCATCCGCAAAATAAGGTTCACCTGTATTCTAAAGAATATAATCGTTCCCTTATTACAGACAAAAGATGTATTAAATACAATCGTATACAATCTTGTAATTGCAACAGTTAATTATGTTCACACCGTAACCGTAAATTGCTGACTGTTCGTGAATTATCTTAGGTCCAACCTCGATAATGTATCAATTAAGTCATTCGTATGACCATATAACATCAAATTGGGCACTTACCTTGGTATATGTGGAACAAAAAAGTTGTGGTAAACAACCATGGTCGTTGACAACCGGGAAAGCATAAAATCCGTTAAAATGGTAGTCACTAATGTCTATGAATATTCGTAAGGGTTTGAATTTTGAATTTAACCGTCAGTCTAACTTACAATCGAGCATCCACAATCATCATCATGTTTGAAAATTATAGTACGTATAACAATCTACATTTAAACATATAATTATCTAATCGTTTAACGAAAAATAATGTTTATGAGTAGAATTTTAAAATTTCATTATAAATAAAATAAATTCCGATCGTTTATCCCTACAATTTAATATACTCGTAATATATGTTATTATTATTATATATATTTAAATTTCAGTCTTCACCACTAATATTCTACACACAACATTTTAATATATTATTTTATTCAGTAGTTCCACTTTCAAATTAACTAATGTAATATATGTTTAAACTAATAGTTTATAGTTTATAACAGTGGTTGACTAGTGATTTCTATTGGAGTCCCGGAAAATTAAAATAATAAATAAACGAGATTCAGAGAAAAAAAATTAATTTAATTATGAGACAACTACAATCTGAGTTTGCTAAATCAAATAAAATATTCTCAATAAAATAATATAAGATAAAATAAAAATTAATAATTAGTTTTTGGATAGTACTGGTAAACTAATTTATAAATAAAGCATTATAAGCATTTATATATTTCTAAATATAAACTATTTGTTTATTTATTTATATATCATATTAAAATATTGAATTAACGTATTCAAATAAGATATGTTAATCCACATTGTACTTTACTACCCCATGCGTTTTTTTGTGGAAATGGGTGCATTATATTTAAGTTTTAGATTCCGAAGAACTAGTTCTTTTATACGTTTAATTTTTGTTCTTTGATTTTTAATTTATACAAATTTAAGCATGACATTTTCGGTACTTTTTTTTTAATTAGTTAATTATTAATTATCGCCCAGTGATTATATTTTGTCGCCTAGTCGATAGTATTTTGAACGTCTATGCGAAATTATGTTGAGCGAACGTGAAATACTATAGTCTATTCAGAATCATAGTACACAAACTCACGCATGTCTACCAAACTGCCAGACAACCAGCGATATCTAGACGTTCTTTTGATTAGCTGACTTCGTTGTCATTATTCAATCGTCGTAGTTGTATCCCAAAGTCGGCGTCTGCCGCCTTGTTAACAAATTATTATAAAAACGAAACCTTGTTACGAGTAATAAACGAGTACCACGACAAAATACGCCAAATGAAAACGTCTCGTACCATGGAGGAAAACGCGACGGATGTTCTGAGACGTAAAACAGCGTGTCTATCCCTAACCTTAATCCAGGAGAGTATTTAAACTTACTTCTAGGGGGGGAGGGTCTGAAATATTTTCTTTAATTCAGGCTCAAAATTTACAAGTAAAATTGTTGGTAAAATTTAAATCTGGTGAATTCTTAATATTTATGGTTTTTTTTTTTTTTTATCTAATGCCCGATCCGCTTAGAATCGACTTTTGTGTAGTTCTTTTTTAACACCTGTCTGTGTTTTGAAAGTTATGCTTGTGTTTTATTTGATTTTTATTTTATTTTGAAAAAAATACGCCCCTGCCTTAACCTAATGGACTGTACCATTACACTATTATTATATTATACATTGACTTTAAAAAAAAAAAATGTTCATCACAAAGTGAAAATTCCTTAAAAAATGCACTGAAAGAGCCTTAAAACTTAAGAAACTTCATAACTAATAAGATAACATGAAAAAGATTAAAATAAGGAATCAGTTAATTTAAATACGTTTCTTTATACATTTAATACATTTTCTCATTCTTCAAAGATTTTTAGCTTTTTAGACCAATATATTTTATAGACAAAAATAACATATGATTTAATACACAATATAAAATATAAATATTCACTGCTTAACTATTGATTTACCTATTGTCAGTGGCGTATTTATAGGGGGGGGGGTGCTGGCGGTTTCTACCTCCCCAAAAAAATATTTAAAAACGTCAAATTTTAAACATATCAGAAATATTATAATTTTAGTTTGTTTATTCAATAAAGTATTAAAGTATAATGAAAAAAAACAAAAAATATATATATATATATAGGTATATAAAAAAAATATTAATATAACTAATAATTCAATTGTAATCGGATAATAATAACAATCGACTGCACGGCACTCACACACACATGGTACATAATCTGATGTGGGGAAATTATTGATCGATAAGAATATCAATATCTTGTCCGTAACTGTCACGTTTTGTCAGTTGTCAGTATGCACTTAGGCCGGCCGCACACCAAAAGAGCAAAACTGCTTAAAGCAGACTGAGGCAGCTTTATTATGACTAATTAAAAATAGAACACATGTAATTCAGTGAAACCCGCACACTGATAAGTCATAGTCAAAACAAAACATTTTTACTCTTCAGTCAATTCTAGTCATGACTAATCGTGTTTTATCGAAATAGAACATGCTCTATTCCGTCAGTCAAAACAAAACAATTTTTATTAGTCAAACCGCCAGTTTGACCGGTATCAGATGGTTAACTAGTTGGATACCACTGACGTTGCAGAACGATCGTTCATTAATATAATTAATTACAATTCATAATTAATAATAATATATGATCACTGTTTTTATATATTATATATATATATATTTTATATATTATATTATATATTAATATATATATTTTCAAATTTTTTTATACATTATACATTTTGTATACCTATATAAATTTTTAAATTTTAAATCATCATTACGTAATTCACGTAAAAAACATTTGATTAAATTATTTGTTGTACGTTTTTTATTTAAAGGATGAACCCACATTCTTTTTTGTTTTTCATCCTCTTCGATATTTAACAACAAAGACCACAAAATAGGAACAATAACTTCTTCTTCGTCGGAAGACATGTTGGTGACTGAAATACTATACTACAATTTTACGGCTAACGATGACTTACACAGTTTTGCTTTTTTGGTGTACGACCGACCAAAACAAACTGTTTTTAGTTGTTTTTAGACAAAAATGACTAACGATGACTAAAGCAGTTTTGCTCTTTTGGTGTGCGGCCGGCCTTAGGGTTGCACAAAAACGATAATGGTTCGATATATCGATGTAAACTTTTTTATAGGTATCAAATTATGGAAATATCGATATACTAATATAATTTTATATATTAATATTAATATAAATAAATATTAATATTAAATATTATAAAATGTACAACTTGTAAGGTAAAACAATTAGAAAATTAGAAATTCAGAACCAATACTTATTATCTAAAGATTGTAAAAATACAAGTTTTTACAATCTTGATCCTAATAATCTATTTCTACTTTCAGTCATTATGTTACCAGTCTTACTAAACAATCTTTTTGATAGTACTTATGTTGCTGATACAAAAATATATTGTCTGGCTAATTTTTATAGATTTGGAAAAACTCCTTTGATATTTTCCCATTCATTAATCGGATCTCCTTTGAGTTCAATAACCGATTTATTTAAATAAGAATGTATCATCATTACCTCCCAAATGCGGCAATGCACCTGTATTATAATATTTTAATATAAATCTTTAACATTTCAAGTCCTCATATATTTTTAGTTTTTATTGCATTTGGATTTGATATTTAATTTTAATTTTTACTTAATTTTTATACTTACCGTTTTTTTACCCAATGTCTGCTTTTTATTAATATTTTCCAATGTGGATTGCGATTTTATTTTTTTATCACTTCCTTTTTTACCGTCGGTTATTAAATGGCTTCTTAAATTTTAAACAGCACCATGTGATGTTTTATAAACTTTTGCACAAATGTTACATTTATACAAATATTGACTGATTTTAGTGAAATATTGTAGAATATGTGAAGAACTCCACTTTGAAATTTCACTAACATCAGTAATATTTAAACTCATTTTTAAAATTTGTTTTCCAAAAGTTAATAAATATTTAAAATCACAGCGACAAACAAATAATCGTTACTGAGTCTTATTTATCCACTGGTAAGCCCAATTAGATTTAGATTTAGATATATTTAGAACTATTTGGTCATACTAAGTAGTAATTAAAAACTGACAAGTGATGACACAGCAAATAATATTTAATACGTATGTACTTTATAATATACCTATACTTCATAGTCTATTCAGAATTACGAGTGCTTACGAGTGCTAACGATAAATATCGACATGCCGTTGTTTACTAGACTGCGATGCATTCCATGAATTTTATTGAAAAACAATCGTCGAGTGCAAGACTCCCGGGTAACCTATACGTTATAACTTATAACCATAGGCGTGTCTGAAAATTTCGCGCAGGTATGGCTAATAACATTTTTCATTAGGAAAATTGAAATTTTCATTTAGGATACGAAGACAAAGAGTGACTTATATACAATACACTACCTCGAGAACGTACGTAATTGTAGCTACTACAGTAACTATAGCTAGTAAATAATATAGGTACTCACGCTCTTCAAAAAAATAAAAGGTATATAACATAAAATAGAACTACATGGATACTTATAGCTATGGATATTAGATAATAAATATTATTGATTAATTTTTGTCACAGACATATTATACATATATAATATTACATGTGAAAATATTTATTATTTAGTTCTGTTTTATTTAATCATTCTTTTTACTTTTTAGTAATTATTTTTAATGATTTAAGCATAAACTTAAAACGTAGCTGGATTTTGCAGGTCTGGCCAGAGTGGCCATAGCCGTAAACACGCATATGCTTATAACCATTAGGCCAAAAATAATCACAGCGAGTCGCGAATATACGGATACGCTGTCCCGGTGATCGACAATCGAGATAATTATAAAGCTATTAAAACCTGTATCAAAGCATGTCTGAGAAATAATTTGGAAAAATTTAGTATGAATAAATAATTATATCCAAATATCGGTATAAAAATATCGATGTGATATTTTTGATAATATCGATTTTGTTTGCGCATCCCTATATGCATCTATGCACAACATAAACTAATCTAAAATACGATTAATACGATCATCGTTTAATTTAGTTATTAATTATTATTATTATTATTATTATTATTTAGTATTTAAACAATAATTTGATAAAGAACATTTTATACTAAATTATAAAATTATTTCACTATTAGGTATGACACCCCCCCCCCAAATAAGTTTCTAAATACGCCACTACCTATTGTAGTTAGTAGTTACTAGTTAAATGTTACAATTACTAAAAACTATTCAGTATAGTACAGGGGTTCCCAACCCGTGGTACGCAGAAGGCTCGTTGGTGGTACGTGAAGAAATGTTTTGGTATAATTATTTTTTCTACTATTTGCATTCTATATTATTTAGTTTAGTTTATTTGTTATTACCTAATTTTATAAATATTGATAAAATTGGGTTTGTAATCGTAGCAATTTATTTTTATTATTATTTATTCAACCTGATATTGATGTTCTTGTACAAAATAAACAACAAAAAATATCACATTAAGTTTAAAAAATATAATTGTAATTTAAATATTAAGATTTAACTAAAAATTGATAATTTTTTATTTTATAAATTTAAACTAATAAAAAATGTTAATAAATTAATGAACAATAAAAATATATTTAAAAATATTGTTGACTCCTAATTAAGCTTTAGAATTAAGGTGGTATACGTATTAATTATAAAAGTGTCTGATAGTACTCGACGATAAAAAGGTTGGGAACCCCTGGTATAGTAGAACCATTGATTGAATATAAACTATAGCCATGTTCTCATTAGGGTTCTCATTAATTTATTCTATGATAAAATAATAGTGAATAAATTTAAAAAATTTAAAAATTGACATTTCAATTTATAAAAATAATATACCTATATTTTAGACGATGAAATAGAGATATTATCTTTAATGATCAATAAAGATGAATTTCTACGATATATTACACAAAAGCATAAAGATAACTGTTGTACAATACTCGAACCACTAATATGGGCAATACATTTCAATGTTCCGAAATATCAAAGGTTACCTTTGTTAGAAAAAATATTACTTCAGAATATATCACACATAAGAATAAATTACAGTTTCTTGCCAGAAAAACAAATACTTGGTAAAGCATATGAATTATTAGGAATACCCACAGTATGTGGTGAACCTGATAAGTAAGTACACGATATAAAATTCGTTAAAATGTAAAACTATATATAAATATAGATTAATTAAAGTTTAAATATTTAGTTATTACTTAGGAGTATAAAAGTGCAATGGTAATCTCAAATACATATACCCATATAAAATAATTTTTTTTTTATAATTTATACCTAACTAAATATTAAACATGAATAATGATTATTAATTATTCTTAGATCTTTTCTTAATACATACAAAAAATACAAGCCATATTACCCAGTAAAATATCCAAAAAAAATGAAAACTCCATTGAATAATGAGCATATTTTAATCAATAGATCTATATCTGGTGAGTAGTCAAAATATTGAAATATTTAACGACTTCATTAAAATAATAACTAATTGTTTAAAATAAATTTTAGTTATAAATTACAGTCATAAATCTAATACACCATTTCAAGTAAAAAAAGAAATAAAAAGCAGCACTCCAATCACTGAAAAAGTTCCTAGTTTAATGATAAATCCATTACTAAGTCCAATAAATATACCATTGAATGAGGACTATAGTATTTTATGGAAAGACTCATTTTTCAAAAACGATCATGATTTAAATAAGCAAACCATAACTCTAAACAGTGACAAAAGCAAACAAATAGAATTATCAAATACATTAGAAATAATCAGCATAAATAATGTTTCAAATCAAAAATTACAAAATATAGACATTACTGAAATGGAATACTCAAACAATACTCAGAATCAAATGCATTTTATTAGTAGGGATCCTAAATATATTCAAGCAGAAAATGAAAGCTTACAATCATCAAATGAAAAGAGTTATATAAGTTATATAAGGAATGAGGAATATCTCAAAAATGAAACTAAATATAATGATAATAATATGACTTCAGAATATTTCAACAATATGAAAAAATCAAGGAATAAGAAACGAAAATATATGAAAAAAAATTTAGATGAAAAGCTTAAAAAGAACTTTAAAAAATATTCACATAATTTGTCAGTACAAAAATCAATTCGTATAAAAATACATAAATTAAATAAAATTAAGCGCAAAACTAAGAAATCATTCTTGGAATCAAGTGCAAATGAATCATGGATAAGAATAAAACAAGCTTTCAGTAACGATTCGTTTTCAGAATTAGATAAAATAGCACTAACACCAGTTACAATGAAAAGTAGTCTATGGTTGAATAAACATTGTAATACTATAGAACAAAATTCAACCAAGTTGAATTATAATCATTGGGAAAATAGTATTACATTTAGTGAGAATTCTTCTCTTGAGGTATCCAATATTGTACAAACATTCAATGTTGATGAAAGTAAAAAATACAATGTACCAAGTATATCTTCTATGAATTCACAAATTTTAAGTGAAAATAGTTTTTCTTTACTTAATTTAACCAATAGTTCTCAACAGTTAAATTCAATTAAACAAGAGTATATGAAAGCATCAATAGATAGTTGCAATGACAATAATTATGAAAATTATGAAAATCAAAACCAAGTGCCGAAGTTATTTGGCAACATACAATTTATAGAGACATCATATTCAATTTCAGATGATACCATAGCTATGGTTAGTATAATAATTACAATAATAGTTAGATAATTTTATAACACTTAATAAAACTTATCATGTATAGAAACATTCATAATAATGTTACAAAGTGCATATTTTAACCTCTAATGTAAGAAAATAAGATGATAATCATTAGTTTCTTAAATGATAAAAATGTAATACCTATTATCATAAATCATTCGTGTTATCATGAATAATTTTTTTAGGAAAACTGAATTTCGAATACAAATATTCAAATATTCAAAGCTAACCTACGCAATAAAAGAAGTAATACAAAGAGATTTCAATAGTAAAAAAAAATCTAATTTTTCATTCAATAGTTTATTTATTTTTCTTTTATTAACAAATAGAAAAATTTGTACTACATATTATATATAAAAAAAACATACAAATACAAAATAATATTGTTTATAAATACAAAAGCACTTTTTAATATTAACAATAACAGTATATTAGGCGAGGTCATTAACTAATTTTTTTTTAATTTTATTAACAAATGATAGTAAGCAAATCAATTATAGTAAAAAAAAAGCACCAAAAATTTAAATTCAGAACAAATATTCTTATCAATAAAAACTTTTTAAACAATAAATTTGTGAATCATCAATAAATTAAATTTGGTATTTTTGAATACAAAATATGTTAATAGTTTTTCAATTAAAACTTGTTATATATTAAAATGTTTATAAAAGTATATTTAAGGACGGTTTTAACATGAAAATAAATTTAAATGAATAAATAGTATATTATTGTTGAGATTAATAATTTTTTAAAAGAAATTTATACTGACTTTTGAGCATTTATATTTGTTTGTAATACAATGTAGTAAGAACGGTTTTTTAAAACTAAAAAGGCAGTCGTTTAGTCTTACAAAAACAAAATTTATTGTCAATACTGAACTGAAATATTTGAAATAGAAAAATAAATTGGTTCGTATAAAATTTTGAGCTCACAAAGGTATTCAATTTTTAACTTTTAAGAAACAATAAACTATCATTTATTTATTTATAATTTGGTAAAGATACGTCTTTGGGGCTTGGCTACCAAAATTTAATTTTGATAAATACAACTTACAACTATTATAAAATCACAAAACAAATAGAAAATATTTTTTCTTTAGTGCACTCATAATGTTGCTAATGCTCCATTACTATTAGGCAAACTTATGTCAGTGTCATTTTGAGGACTAGAGTAATTTGCAGCTTCTTGAAGAGTCATCAGCATGTTTAACTAAATAAAAAAAAAATACATTAATAGTAAAATATTAATAATTAACTTAAATAATCATACTAACCAAAGGATCATGATTATGTTCCAAATCATAGCCAACATCTTCTGGTCGTATTCTAATAAATGATTCTAAGGTTTTATGTACTGCATTAGACCATGGATATGACTGAATCACAAACAAAGTTGGATCATTCCAAGCTGCTCTTTTTCCATATAATCTTATTCCTTCACGAACCATGTCCATTACATATGGAACTAAAGAGTAATTCCATAAATCTGAAAACCACATCTGTGATGTTTCTAAATCCATGGGACAAGAAATAAACAAGACAGGACCTAAAAAAAACAACCAATTACAATTGATAATGAATAAAAAATAAAATTGTTTTGTAGTTTATATTCTTAAAATAATAACAAAGTATTCTTAAATAAATAAATATTTTATTAAAAATTATGCAATTTTAATGATTTTATTTCAAAGATAAAAAATTGTTTATATATTTATTTAATAATACTTTTATTTATATTAATGATGAATAATAATTAAAATTTCTTCTTGTTTAATTATTTATATACTCAGAGTTGAAAATCACCTAATGTAACTTCAGATGAACTATGTGTTTCTAGTAATTGATTCAAATGATTTCGTACTTCAGGAATCCATTCTACAATACGTTTTAGTTGTGCATTTCTTTGACCTAGTTGACATTCGTGTTCTACAAGTTTACGTCTCAAATAACGACCGAGGAATCCTTTCATTGGTTCCATATGGTTGGCACACAATACCCATCTGAAGTTATGATGTAATTGTAGGCTAGTAGTAGAACATGTTGACTGGTTTATAGTGCCTATTATATATGGACACTTTGGACTTTGAAAACCATTGAACACATCTGGTAAAGACAATGCTTTGTGTAAATTCTCTAAAATCACAACACATGGAATTTGGGAAGGATCACAATCAGCTTGATCTGATATTTCGCTCAAATAATGTTGCAAATCTTTATTATTAGTTTCATCAACACTAAAACAACATTTTAAATTATATTAAAAATTTTAATATGTAATGTATTAAATAGATGTCATTTTGAACAAACCTAAAAGTAACTATAGTTGAATCATTGCATTCTTTTCCCATTTTCATAACTAGAAACTCAGCAAGTTTATTAGACAAATAAGACTTGCCAGTACCGCTAGGTCCACATAGTATAATTCTATGATGCTCACTTAATAAAGAGACATATCTAAAAATAAAAGAAATTGATACTTTGTTTTTTTATCTTAAAAGGATCTAAAGCTTAACAAAATATAAAAATTGATTTGTTTCAATTCACAAGTTTACAGTTTAAAATTTACTTTACTATGCTCAATGAAATAGGTACCTTTGAAGAATACTTTTTGGTATGAGAGTATCAAATGCTAAAGCATCTAAGCTACCAGAATGCATGGCACCTTTGAGACAAATCGATATACTTGAACCATTTGTCATGCATTCATAGGGTGATTTTTCAGGAGGTTTGTAATCTTTGGTATTAGATATATATCGTGTAATATTATCAATGTGATAGCTCCATATGGAATCGGAACACAGTCCCAATTTAGTAGTTGGATCAATACGTTCAACATAATCCTGAAAAAATCAATATATTTATAGATAAGTATTTTTGTGATAAATCAAAATCTTACTTTGAATCCTTTAACGACAAGATGATCTACCATATCCCATTTTGATTTTGATGAAACAGGTAATGCAGATATTATGCACATTTTGGTTTTATTTTCTTTATATTTGTTGTAACCACCATGGCTACCTAGGAACACATTAACTTGGACCAGCATAGAATCAGAATCTAATGATGGTAGTAATGCTTCTGCCAATTCATCACCTGAATAAAAATATATTTTAAATATTTTAAGTATAATTACATGTTATTCCTAATAAAATTTACTTTGAGTATGATTTGACATTGGTGGTGACTGTAAGGAACTACAACTGGACTGAAGAGATTGATTAGTAACAATTTTTTGTAATCTTTCATTATCTTGTTTTAAATTCAACATTTCATCCTGCATAAAAATGTTGTTAACTTAAAAAACTCTAAAGAATAGACAAAATCAAAACTAAATCAAAATATATTACTTACTCTCATTTTAATAACTGTGTCCTTTAAAGACTCAAGTTGATGCGCTGAGCTCAAAGCTTCCAGTCTTATATCAGTCAAAACAAGATCTTTTTCTCTGAGTTGTTTCCTTAGTTGTTCAACCATTTCTGGACTTGAATCATGATCTACTCGATCGCAATCGTATAAACTTCTAAAATAAAAACAAACGTAAAAACTTATTCATACTATAATTATAAAAATCAAAGCATTTACGTCGTAGATGAATGACTGTTCTTCAATCCTAACCCATTCATATGCGGGGTATTGAGCATGGGTGAAGATGGAGCTGACATATCGGAGAGAAAAGCATTTTGATGGTTTCGGGCAATATGTGCTTCTTCAGCATCCGAGAGCGAGTTGCTGCGGTTCTTCTTTGATCGAGAGAAGGCCTTACTGAATGAACTGCGTAACTAAAATTTAAGAATAGTAAAGTATTACACATTCATAAGTTTTAAAACTAAATCGGATGGTGTTTGAAAAAAAATTCAAAACTTATGGAAATTTCAACTCCCACACAATTGAGTAACTTTTTTTTAAACACCAATCACTTTTAATTAATGCCGCATACGGATATGTGTTGTCGTACCCATCCTCTTTTCTTTTTCTTGTCAGCTTCGGATTGCTGGGCTGAGCTCGATGCACTGCATGCTGACGATAGAGAATTCAAACTAGAGACCGAATCTGTCGACAGTTGACGTGAAATGTTATTGCCTAAAGACAGAAGGTTAAGTGTTTGGAAAATGTAACGCTATAATCGTTTCCTATGGTGAGCGAAACACGTTAAGAATACAATTCTAAAATCAGGACAAATTTTTAATAAATAAATCAAGTGACCGGTAATAAATCATTAATTTAGAGGTCAAAGTATCAAGTATAGTACACAAGTTCATTTCAAAAACATTTAAATATCTATTTTCCACAATGAATTGTTTAAATTGTTTACTTAATCACAAAAATATAAATGTGCTCATAAAATATAAATTTTTATAAAACTATTTGAAATATTGTCCATTACATTTTTGTATCTTTTCAATATCCTGAGATTACAAACTAGGAAGGTCAGATTTATATTCCCAAGTGAAATATAAAAAAAAAAAACATGTTACCAGTGCTAGAATCAGCAACAGAATTAATCGTATGCCTTCTCTGGTGGTTGCCATTAGGATGGTTTCCCGGGTCGGCACTTTGTTTTCTTAACATTTCAACTGTTTGACGTAATTCATGAAGTTCGTGATCCTAGTGAAGAACAGAGCAAGTTCAATGGATATTACCTATATGATTTAAAAAACCAAAATCGAATAAATTTACCTTTTTCTCAGCTGTAGCAGTTAACTGTTGAAGTCTTTGAGTCATGTTGGATAGAGATTGCTCAAACGCAGACACTACGTGCGCCTAAAACAAAATAAAACAAAAATGAATCCTTATATTCCAATAAACTGGATATAACAACAATTACACTAAAAGCACCGATTTATTATTCTAGACGCGATGCGATTTTTAAAGAGTTATCCTCCATAGAGGCAGCAGTATTAACAAAATTTTAATAAAAATGCATATTTTAATGTATACATGTATTGATATTAATGTGCGTTCGATGTGTAAGTTATTGATGGTACCGTGACAATATTAGCTATTGATTGTTGCGCTGATACTAATTTATTTCGTTCGTGCAATTTCCAATAGTTATGACCATCAGTAAGTTTAGTTCTCAACGGTTGTAAAAACATTACACTTTTAACGCGTTGTTCAAAACATAATCTGCTATAGTTGCATACATTTGTAAAATATTGGAAAACGTCCACGGTAAATGTATTGACTTCAATAAATGAGTAAATGTATTGATTTCAAATAGATTGTTGTTAAGCTCGTGGCTTTATTTCGACAGAAAAAATTATGCTTCATTGTATTGTGATTGTGTACTGATGGGATTCGAAACGCGTAAATATGTTTCAATAAAACGTTTTTATACATAGTCGCATATATACAGCTTATACTAAACCCGTTGAAGAATCCGAGAAGTTAGAGAGATTCCCTAGGGCTTGTCCACCATCAACAATATGATCAACAGTAATTGCTATAATCTAAAAAAAAGAAAAATAAACGTCGGATGTGTTTTCAAAATGCACAGGTATCATTCAAACTGTTTGTTTTAAAATACAATACTAGACGTATACCTAGTGCGATAATGAGATCGAAATATTGTGCTCGAATTTCTGCATCTTTTCGTACATCTGATCATGCAAAATATTCCCATACACTATTCTGCTGAATGCAAAGCATTATCGCTATTCATCGTTTAAACAAAAAAAAAAAAAAAAATGATTATGTACTTTGTACAATAAATATGAGCAACTGGTTTTTATCCGCTCCAATAATTGCTGTCGCTCGGTGTTTAAACAAGACCAAACGAATAATACACGTTGTTTTATACATCCGGCGGCGACATAATCCAGTGAATGGAATAGGAATATTCAAATTATAGGTCAGTCGTTTGAAAAATGATTCATAGATAACGATTTTTTTGCTGAATTTTTATGTGCGCCGTGACGATAATCATCGTTTTTCGGAAATTGAAGCAGGTTTGCTGATGATTAACACGTACAAAAAAAAAAAAAACTCGCAATAAATATAAAAAAACGTATACATTTTTTCGGAATATTTTATCTTAGATAGTCTGAAATTAATCGAACATTTTTAACAACTTGGCGTCGATCATAAACGAACAACGGTACGAACTAAGAATATAATAAATACGAAATTATGAACCGATCGAGTGTTTTAATGTAATTCGGTACAAATTAAATCAAAGATGTTATATGTTGTGTATCTTCCAAAATCAGGTTTAATTATTTTTAAAATAAGAATGCACGTATATTTCGCCGATGGGAGAGGAGGGTTATCTTCCTTTTTGAAAATTAAAGTTTAATTTTTATTCGTGTACCGATAAGTACACGGATTTACACATTATATTTTTCGTTTGAAAAGCTCGGGATGGGGAGGTTCCGAGTCGTGCACCACGTATAGTTCTAAGATCGTACGCACGGCTAGAGGAAACACGAGCAGTCGTGGAGCCGATGCATGCGCAACATACGTCCGAAAACTGTGAGGCCAACACGGTCAACAAGCACCGAACACGCGTGTTCTGGGGACGGTGGACATTAATCGACTATGTGTGTTGGAAACGTTTCGGCGGGCCCCCGACACCGGGTAATGGTTTCTATTCCTCCGGATTTGTCGATCGGAACGTACCGAGTCGGGGAGACGGGCTGGGCGGAGCGTCGGATCAACGCAGCTTGGTAATGCACGACAGGATGGGAAAAATAAATAATAAAAAAACATGTCCCGGGCACGTGCAATAGTAAACGACAATATAGTTCGCACGGACTTCATTCACCGAAACACTCTGTATAGCATACAATAGTACAACGGAATTCGATACCTGTTCACCAAACACATTTACAAAGGCAAACAACGCCGTGTTCACATTCGTTTTACACGCGTTTGTCAGCGTTTGCGTATTACGCGCGTTGTCTGTTTGTTTTCATGTGTCATGATCGTATCATTATCATTTTTATTATTATTAATTAGGTATTATTGACGAAAACCGTCCCGCTGAAAACAGCGTACCACGTGCCGTCAATGCGTCGTTCGTCTGACTTATAAAAAAAATGTACAGCCAGTGGACAAATTAAAACAACAAGAACAGTAGTGATAATAGTTATAGCTAAATATACTACTTGCACCATTTCGAATCTGAGCGGGACGAACAGAAAACCAATTATCGAAATGTAATCGTAGCGGACAGGATGTTTCAAGTTTGAGAAATTCGTGTAGAAAAAATAAATAAATTCAACATCAAAATATTTATTTTCACGATTCGAGTAGAATAAGTCCTCTACGGAAACTTGGTCGACATTCCATTAATTGATTATGCATTTTTATCCTATGTGAGCAAGTGCGTACGTACAACAATAGCATACATATTGAGCATATATTTTGCGTTTCAAATATGAAACTTTATAATGGTAGAAATAAAATTCGATTATAGTTTTGCCTGCACCTTAATTTTTTTTTAGAAATCTTGGCAACAACGTACCAGCAAACAGGACATGCATTCGGATAAGTACATGTCGGTTTCGGTAAATGGTTATTACAGTATAATGTTGCAAAGTGGGTCTTGTCCGAGGATAGTTGAGAGAAAATACGAAAAATAAGAACAATGTCGCAAAAACTATTACTATTATCACTCGTTGATTATAATAAGATTAAAATATAAATTACCAACGTTAATACATTTATCATTCTTTTCGCCCGCCCGCCGTCATGAAATGGGTCAAAGGAGTCATCGTTATCGTCGATTTACCTACTTTTATCAGGAAACCGAGTTAATTACCGTGGTTCCTACACATAATATGCTTAGAAAAAAAATAAAATAATAGTAGCAACAATAATAAATCGCAATAAAAACGTAATATGTGTACACATAATATTGTGCGCGGCGAACTCGACCGATAACGAACACATGTCGTTGACCGGCTGCACAAACATACGTATACGCAAGTATTTTTTTTATCTTTCTACCAGCGCGATTGGATATTATTTGAAAATCCTGCGTTCTCCTGGACTAGATCTCTCGAAGGATAAAAGTTTTATCGTTATCAGTTTTTTTTTAAAAAATATTACTATAGCGATTGAATTTAATAACAAACGTTTTTTTAACATTCGATCGAATACGGGGAAAATTTTTTAATAGGATTTCTAACAATAAAATACCTATTTCGTAAAGTTCGAAACTGATAAAATGGTCGTTATGTTGGATAAAGTTCTCGGATTTCAAGTATAGTCAATGTAAGAAGAATAACAAGACAGTTCGGCAACGAATTATAATCAAAATCATATTTCATCAGAATACAAGTAATATAAAATATTTTGACGGAATGATTGATTGAAATGGCTGCAGTAGTAGTCTCCAAACGGTCGTTGCGACCGACATGCGCGCAAAATCAATATAAATATTACACTCTCTGTTATACATGTGTAACAAATAACAAGATTATCGGTCGAAACGAAAAACAACCGTTTGAAAACACGATACATGTATTTGGTTTTCCTCATATCGTCGTCACACATTGCGCAGTGCACACAAACGAGGTGGCTCTTTCACACGGGAAAATGATCGTTATTATATGTTGGTACGGTAAAGGTACATTGAAACGAAGCGAAAAAAATGCCGCATGATGTTATTGTTACAATGTTAAAAATACGAATTTATCGTCCGTGTCACGCCACCGCTGTTAGCGTTTTAATTACCGTATAAACATATGCAACGTAAAGGGGGCGATGAAGGAGGGGGAGAGACCAGGCCGAATAACAGGTCGCGGCGGACGAAAACAGTTGTTCGCGTCGTTTTAATGGTGGTTAAGTAATAAGTAATAACTAATAATAATG
Organism: Sipha flava; assembly: GCF_003268045.1. Classification (NCBI taxonomy): domain Eukaryota; kingdom Metazoa; phylum Arthropoda; class Insecta; order Hemiptera; family Aphididae; genus Sipha; species Sipha flava. Next base: position 1,339,818 of record NW_020272062.1, read on the forward strand.
ATATTACACAAGATGCCTCCTCGTCCACCAACCGTATAACAACGGAAACATGGAAAATATCTGATTTATCTTGAAAGCCCATCGCGCACACGCTGCAGCGTAGGACGCGACTCGAACCCCGGTGGTTTCTATTTTCAAACCATCAACGTACATTACCACCGGGTTCCCGACGGCTACCGACTGCTACATGTACACAATGTAACCGCGGCCGTGGTACTTGAGACTCGATAATGCAGCAGCGTAATAATTTTTTTACGACTAGACGGTTAATACGCGCTTACATATTGTTATTATTATTATATACGTATTCCACACGAACAACAATCGAGTATACGTGATACGGGCCGAGAGGATTAAAAGCGAGTGGGCAGCGTCAGTGGGGTGTTCGCATCCCGGAGCGCCAGGGATCCTCCGGGCGCGTATGTCCTACTACTTGGATTATAAAAACCTACGACGTACAACTCCAAATTATGTACGTTATGATTGATATCAATGCCGTCGACGTGTCCAACAAGTGCGGTTTAAACCGCCTGCGGAAACGGAACGAGGCGGGATGGTTTTAAACGCTCATTTACATCCGCAAGACGAAAACGATGATATTTAAAAAAGCATAGGACGATTTTTTCCTTCATTATATTGGTATGACAAAACTGTTTACTGCAAACAAATCGTCGAATTTTAATCGAAACTTATGACAAAGTTCATTTTTAACACTATCACAGATCAATATGGAACAGACTCAAGCGCGGTTGTTACGCATTATATATGTGTTATTAAATACTTGTTCATCATCATCAGTTGCCGAAAAGGAACTATTTCCACGCATGAAATAAATAAGTTAAAATTAAAAATTGTATAATTCGATGTCAAATCTTATTTTAAAACATCTAATCTGCGTTCTTATGAACGTTTTTTTGGCTATACTTATTACCTACGACGGTAGATGTAAAATGAAAACATTAAAATATTTTCTCATTAAACATTTCTACCTTGATGGTACATAAACGTTCTGATATTAATTGAATTCGCATATTATTCATGGCTATCGTCGCTAATCAATAAATTTATGTACCCATACCTTAATTAAGATTGAACAATATGAATAATTAATTACCCGCTGAGGCGTTATTGCTAAGTCTTATCGATAAAATATTGTACGAATTTATAGTAAGTTACGTTTCGACTTTTTGATCATCGTGTGTGACGTTTAATATAATACAATTCACAATGTTTAAATTTTTCATTATAATCGTGAATACAGTTTTATTAATTTGGGCAACTATAAATCATGTTATTTTAGAATTAATAAAAATTCGGATGTTATTGTTTAGCGTTGCATATGCAGTCTTAAAAAATATCATTAATAACGAAAAACGGTTTAAATTCACGCTAATATCGTACTTATTTTGTGTGAAATTAGGATTTATGTTATTTGCAAAATTAGGATCCATGTTTTATTAATTTGTGTGGTATTTGGTTGTGTTGTGTAGTAATGGAATATATTGATATAGAACTATTTAACCACAAAATGAACCGAGTACACGTACCATATTATTCTATTGCTACAAGCGTAACGATTATTTACAATAATATTAATACAATTAAAGAAATGCCAATGGAGAATGTCAATTAGATTTTTAACAAATACATACACACATAATAATATGACATACATTCGTTCGCGCTGCGTACCTAAATACAAACGCGATTGGTTTATGACGAAAATATCGTTTTCTATGGACTTTTTTCGAGACCAGGTAATGCAAATGATTTTTTATCTTGCACAGGTTATTAATTAATAGAATATTTATAAATCCAACATATTTCGAATAGAAAATGATTTCGCCAAACTCGGAAGTCAGTACTTGTTATGATACCCTCCTTTCCCTTTCATTCCCGTACAATTTTTTTTCTTACCGAGTAATAAAATGTTGTCCAGATCGAGAACAAGTTTCAACGTCATGTTACACACGTTTCGGCTGCAAAACGTTTTAAATATTATAAAGTAATATGTGTATATAGGTAATATATAATACAAAGGACTTAAGGATGCGGAATCTCGAAAGGTCTTTGTGTGGAATTTTTTTCCCGCTCGTTTGCGGACGTCGTTATTTCCGTGAAAATATAAAATGTCACGTACGTACACTTAACGGCAGGGGGTGTAAGACGGAAGCTAAGAGGAGCGGAGTTAAGACCGAAAACGAGATCGTCGGCAGGTATATCGCGGGATCGCCATGAATACGGTACGTCGGAATAATCGGACAACGCACGAGCATACAACAATATATAAATAAACGTATGATAAAATAACGCACCGTCCGCACAGTTATAATGGGGACTCTCAAGTGGCTCGTGCATTGGCCCAGCGTTCTTGTCGATACCGTTTCGTCGGTAATAACAATAAATTGAAGAGCATCACACGCACACACAGGAAACATGGTGTGGAACAAGATATGTCCTTGTCACTTCAGCCGATTTTCTCTTCAGATTCGATTATTTAGACGACGCATTTATAATATACGTATAATATATATATATATATATATATATATATATGTACATATAGCCACGTCTTAAGTGCGTGTGGTGCTCATATCATAGATTGAAAAAAAAAACAATTAGGTACCCCCGAATCGATTTTTTATTAACCTCAAAACGAATTATAATATCCACATCGGGATATTCGCTTTTAGGTTACGTGATTATTTTCAAGATTCAAAAACGTGCGTTTTACGAATACATTACACGCAAGCACAACGTAAAGCAACTGTAGTAAAGAGTTATAAAATAATGATGTGCAAAAAATTTACCAAAATAAATTATTAAGGTTTTCATTGAGTTTTTGTACATTGAGAACCTATGGTTGAATTTACGCGCTCGACGTAGAACTACTAACCAGAGGACCGTGTTAGCGCTCGACACTATTTACGAGACTTGGTCGGGCAGGACTATCGCTTGCGGGGGGATCCCGTGTTGTCTATGGACCACCAGCACCGGCCTGAGCCGTACCCGTTTGGAACCCGTGGGGTTCCCCCTGGGTGAGGGTTTTGTTACTATCTGGCGCCGGTCCCACAGCCACCACGTGAGTTTTTGAACAGTAATTTCTTATCCAACAGAATAACGAACCCTTTTTTATACATACTATATATAATATATATAATAATATATATTATATATAATTATCGAGAACCATATCATGATTACATGTACGAACATGCGCAATACATATAATACATTTTATTAATACATTAGTCATACATATATAATTTAATAAAGTATTATTATAATCTATCATATCAACCTAATCGATATCATTAAAATATGTATATTAAATCATCATTATATATAAGTTAATTAAATATAAAATGTTATCGTGTAATCATCATAACATTATCAATAATCAACACTGAGTCAACACTTAATTGCCAATGGACATCGTATACTAATCATAACATTTATTATCATTAAATTGTTTTTTAATAAAGAATCTGTCGAGGAGGAAATATACATACACATACATTTTATAAGTAACCCCTGTTCATGATGACACTAAGTTGTCACTTTCCATCGAGAAAAGACGCAGACCAATATTCATGTGTATTTCTCATCCACTAGATAGCTTTTTAACAAGAAAAGTCTGTTGTTTTTATTTATCAAATTAATCATGCCTGGAAAACCCTAAAACAAAGTAGACGAAGAATTTCTACCAGTACAAAGGGTAACAAGGTAAGAAAACATTTTAATTCGCTGTTTTCCTATTTTTCCTCTTAAAGAAAAATATAATATAATTTTTAGTCTAACCTATATGGCTTGGATCCTATAGCGGACTTTTATTTTATTACAATCATTATATTTTAAATAAATATGATATGATGTAGAAGACATGTTCTCTATAGACGTCACTTTTCAGGACAAGAGTACGTTTCCTATGTCATTTTTCAAGGATATACCAATATCACCACTACAATACTCTATACTTGTCAACATCTCATCGCATTTGTATAAACTATATAAAAAAATGCCCGAGGTGCGGGGACCAAGCCCGAACGCGGCTTCGTCGTCGGAGAATTATTTCCAACGTTTGTTAAACAACTGTAATTCCAGTAAAATGGGCGGATTTCCGGGATATTTCAAGTATTCCACCCGTACGCTATAATAGAACGATATCAAAATAAAGAGTTAAGTCAATAATCATTGGTATAGTAATTTTATTCGACATCGACATAAATTTGATGTGAGAGAGATATTAGGTTTCTTTTCAACGTGGCAAAATTGAGAATTACCAACAAATTTTCGTAAGCAAATTAAACAAGCACCGTTTGGGTGAATACCATGAACACTGACCACGATGTTTGTCAACGGCGCATAAGCGTAAGTTATTTACAAGATTCTGAATAAATGCGTCCTTTTTTTAAAGTGATTTTTTTTTTCAAAAACGTTACACCGTTGGTCGATCGCACCTTGTTTCTCGCATGATCGGATATTAATATATATTAATACCCAACGGTAACGATGTGATGATTGTGCGTAGGTATAAACCGCGTGTCTGCCCCCATGAACGACATTGTTCGTCCGGTCCCGATAAAAACACGCCACGTAAATTTCACCGGAAACGACAGGCGCGCAGCGATGATGAACATTCCGTCGCATAGAAAAGATGAACGCGGAGCAACGTCGTCTAGATAATATTATTATAAGAACATTTTGTCGTATGAAAACGTCATAAGCGCTCGTTTTCCGGATCCGAAACGAATCGATGATGACGACGACAACGTGCAGTTCTCCCAACAGTACAATAAATTTGACGGAAAACGACGTCCCGATTAGGTAGTGGATGAACGGGAGGAAAAAAACAAACTACCCAAGTTCTTTTCATGAACAAATAATAATAGTAGTAATGAAAAATCATAATAATCGCGATAAGCAACGTTAGAATTAGTGATGGGCATAATCTCGATATATCGGTTTTGAAAACAATCGAAATATTTTGATTATCATAAAAATAATCGAATAATTTTGATGTGAGCAAATTTAACTGTTGTTTGGATCTTGGAATAGTTTAAATTTTTAGAATTGGCCACTGTCAAGCAAATATTATTACTAATTTATTGATCCAATTAGTTTATTTTAAATACGAAAAACAGTTTACACATATCACACTAGTGATATACACCACCACCTGCAGCCTTTTCACTTGAAATTACGAACCATTAACTTAGTAGCAATCCCACCCAGATGTGAAATAATTTGCACTATGGATTCAAAAAAATTTCACAGCAAATAGGCGATAAATTGAAAACAATCGATTTATAAATATGATCGGAACGGTCAGATGACAGAAGACAACTTGTTATCTTTATATTTACCGAAATTATAAATATAAGAAAATTTAGCACCAGTTGCAGGAAACGTATTTAATTACGCTTTCGAGTGAGACATACATATGCGGTTACTACACAAAATGCACATACGTCTATTATTGTTACCGAGGTCGAATTTTGAAAGTTTAAAAGAAATTTCCCTTTCATTTTTGTATAGTTAACATCAGGGGCATACATCAATTGCGCCGCAAATCGCAGGTAAAGAAAGAAAAATTATGATAGAAAAAAGGTATACATCAACTGCGCCGATCGATATTCCAATGTTATAAATTGTGTACGTCAATTGCGCCGATCGATTCTTAAATATATATAAACGTCTATAATACTATTTCTATAATAACTACATATAGGTTTTTACGTGTTTTAATCTAATATATTATCTATATCATAGGTAAGTTTGAATTATATTATTGTATTACTTGAAGATAAAACAAATTACAAAATGTGGACAAATACCGTGTTAGGTTATAGGTAAATCCATAGTATTGTGCAGTACAATTCCACGCGTTGTTCGTATAGTCGTTCGTTTAGTTGTCGTGGCTCGTGCTTAAATTTATAATGGAAATAGTATTAAGTGAACGTGGTAAAGAACTAATTATTTACCAAAATTATAAATTTTCTTACAAGGAACTTACGAAAAAAGGACATAAATGGCGGTGCGCACACAAAAGTTGCAACTCTAAGCTGTACGAATAAAAATCATAAGAATAAAAAACAAAAAACCATGGTTGAAGATAATATATCCAAGTATTTAAATGGAAATTTAGATATGTTTGAATTTGTACAACGAATAAGCTACCACTACAAAAAATGATTATAAGGTAGTATAATATAATAGTATAATAGTATAGTATAAGGTAATTAAATGTAAATCTATTTTTATATCTACATTTTCTAATTTTAATTAATTTTTTTAGATTGAGATTAAGATTCAAGGCACTTCATCAGAAAGATAAATTTGTATGTAATATATATATGTAAATTATTTTTATTTACTTTTAACTAATATAACTTTTTTAATACCAGCGCAATAGATGTATTCCTATTTAATATACATTTTTTATACCGGCGCAATAGATGTATACTATACAGGTAGTGTCCCAAATTCGGCGCAATTGACGAAACCCCAACATCAGAATTTGGATTAGATAAATTTGTAAATGTTTTTTCAACTCTGGGTTATTTAAAACGACGACCTAAATTATAAGTTCTTGAGAATTTATAGATAAGGATATTTCTCAAAATAGTGGCTTCATTAATATTGGGTACGATTTATACAGCCCATTAACATGTAGTTAAATATTTATAACTTCATTTTAAAGTATTTGATTTTGAACAGAATGCGCCAGAAGGGTTATTAAAATAAATCCAAAACGATTCCTCGTATCGTTAGTACTCATACACAAGTAATGAGAAAAAGCCATAATAAACTATTTTTGAACACGGTATTCGATATTTATACGTTATAGTTTTCAGAGTATAAAAAAGGGGTTTCGATTTTAAAATCAATAATTGGTCATCGATAATGCGGCATAAACCAAGGATTAAAAATAAATAATCATCATTATAATAGTTTATAATGAATTAGTGATTAAGAATGTTTTTGAAATAAGAAATATTATTCGAGGGATTAGAACACGATAGAATGCGATAAGCTTACACGTTTAATATAAATCCTTATATATATATAAAAGAACAGGCCTTTTTTATGTACCCATTATGTGACGATGCTATTTAACTTTTTTTCAATTTTTTTCACAGAATTGTTCCAAATACCTTCCAAAGTGTCATCACGTCACCCGATTTTCAAAATTTTGATTTTAAAAGGTTGAAATCGGTAAAAATAATTTTTTACATGTAATTTGTATATTATATTCATATAATAATAACAAAAGCAGTTGACCGATTACGGTTGCTATGACTTATGTAGAATTATATGGAAAATAGCGTTATTTTGACAAACATAAATAACCGAACTGACTCAATAAACTCGCTAATAATTAGTGGATTTCAAGCACTAGAAATGGATTACTTTTCTATCGATACATACAGTTATTAATAGTGAAAAATTGGTATATTTTCCTACCGAGTTTTTAAATTCACAAACACCATCTGGTATGCCTCCATATAAAATATCACTGAAGGTAGGAGTTCCAATCATATTACTAAAAAATTTGAATTTTTTTAGATAATGTAATGGGACTAGGCTTCATGTAACCTCTCTTACAAAAAATAACATTAAAGCTGAAATTTTGACTGAATGTGCTAAGGGAGAAAAAATATTTTTACCGAAAATACCATTACACCCCAATGATTTTCCAGTTAAGTTTAGAAGAGTTCAATTTCCAATAAAAGTCTGTTTGGCAATGACAATAAACAAAACCCAAGGTCAGACATTAACTTACTGTGGTGTAGATTTGGAAAATAACTGTTTTTCACATGGGCAATTAATTGTAAGTGGCATTGTCTAGAGTTGGAAAATCTGACCATTTATTCTTTATGTACCACTAAATGAAACTCAGAATGTGGTATATAAAGAGGTTTTGACTTAAGCCATATTAGAATTGAGCAACTGCCAAGAGTCTTTTGTAAATATTATTATTATTTTTTTTGTTTTGTTTATAATTCAGCCACTACTACTATTTAGCTTTTGATAGCATTAAGTAAAATACATTTTTTTTTTCTTTAAAACACAAAAATGTGTGTTGATTTAAAAATTTCATTTCGAGAAAGCAAATAATACACACGGGCGAAGCCGGGTAATTCAGCTAGTGTAACTATAAACGTTAAGCATACGATGTTGCGTGATCTCGCGGAGAAATTCGTAACACGTTGGAACCGTATAATTAAGTTTTTGAAATTCACAGTACAATACTTGTTTTTTGTGCAATACGTCCTAAAAACTCAGAGATAGCAACATCAGTAGGTATAACAAAAATTACTCGCTATAAACATTCTAGAGAGATCTTCAGCGGTTGTTCACCAAAACACTGTACGTAAAACGTACGATGTATATAATCGTACAGGAACGCTCCCCTTTAATCTTAAAATCAAATGCGTTGATATTTGAGCTTTGTGTATTTATTGTTATTTATACTGCCTTTCGGTAATACGATACCGGGGTTTTTTCTATGAATCACATAATTCTGTTTAAATTTAATGATTCATTTAAATGCAAACAAAACGCATGTAAATATACATATGCGGGCATATGTCAACACGGCAACAATATGTTCTGATATATATTTACTGAAATTTCGATAAAAAAAAAAAAACCGTTGTTATAAATCGACGAAATTATGACACAAATAAAATATAATAATTATAATTCGCCGTTTTTTCACTTCTCACGCATAGAAATATTATAATATCAAGGGATAAATAATTGGATGGCGCGATTTGCAATATCTGTTTACCGTATAACAACAATATACATAGAGTGAATTATATTTAACACACGTGCTTATGGAGTTCGAGATATGCTGATGGGCCGCGGGGACACGAAAGTCACATAAAAGTTTCTACGTTTCATAATGTTTTTAACACCGCGGGACGTCGTCGGTCGACCATGCACATAGCTCGGCAACGTTTTCGATTATTATTATCATTACTTTTCCAAAAGCAATCGTCTTGCCCAACAACACTTCGCGCGTATCCATCGTTATTATATTATTATAATGATATCGTTACGAAACACATACACGTCGAGCCGTCATGAAAGACGATGTCTGGTCGATGGAAACCGGACGATACACCGCGCGCGGTTGACGAGACTCGTAACGATCGCGAGTCAATAATAATAATAATGTTTCCTGTTACCACAAACGCGATACTAATAATACGATAGCAACACACTTGACCATTCTACTACAACGCACACACACGCACATATATTATTAAAACCAGTAACCACACTACCGCGCACTCTCGTCCTGTGTACGTAGTGCATAACCCGACTTAACAATATTATTATCTCATCGTATGTCAGAGTGGATCTTCTTCTAATAACAGAGGCCCCCGCGCGCGTTGTTGTTGTTATTGTTGTTAATAGTATTTTACGAAGAACCGAATTTCCATTTCATTCTACTATTATTTCCGAACCGATTGTTCATGCCGGGGGAAAAGCGTGAAGAAAACACAACACTCGACCGATGTTAGTTCAAAATTCGGAACGTTTCTAAACACAAGCGAGTATGCAGTACGCGCGCGCGCAAGCGGTGATGACGTCGGGAGGCACGTGCCGAGCTATGTACCACGCGCGTTTTCCCGCAAGTGTTCGATTCGATTATTGATTAGTTAATTTCGGGAAACGGCTGCTTTCTTTTTCCTCAATCGACACTTTCTCTCTGTCACAGCAGTTTTCCTTATGGTGATCCAGATCCATCGAATTATCTTAATTGTTCTAAACGCGTCATGCATTGTTTTTTTTTTTTTTTTCGCTGCTGCAGAACTCGCTTTCGAGGGCGATGATCACGACAAAGGCACGGCGATCGCAATAACAATAATAATGCAACCACATCGTGGATAAAAGACTAGGTCGGGGGATCCAAAAACAGAGAAACAAAAGAATTATACGAAATATGAAAACTGAAAAATATCAAGAAGCACAACATGCGGAAAATTTTTGCCACTTTGAAATGCGATTTTACAACAGAATTATAAAACAAACGATGGTAAAATGCGCACGCTGCACACGACCACACTTGTGTTAAAATAATATTTCGTCTCTCCTCTCTTATCGATTGTGTACGGCACACAATAACACAATAATAATAATAATAATAATAATAATAATATGTAACGACAAGGTGATGTGTGCACCACACTTAGTTCGTTCAACATTCTTAAAATTATTTTCGGACATGTGCCTGTCTCTCTCGCTCGCTCTCGGAGAGCAGCAAAGAATAAAATATTCTAGAGAGCGAAAAAGAGATTTCATTTCACGATACTATTGTTGTGGTAATGGACCATTATTATATCGCATTAATGACATATTATTATTTATAAACAAAACGATTGGATTTAATCGGAAACTGCGCGTATAATAATAAAATATTGTACACGTTTGGATTTTATCAAATGCGAAAGAAATAATACTTTTGATAAAATTCGCAGTTGAAAAATTTCGATTGTTTGACATGGAATATATTATTACTATAAACCTACTAACTAACGTAACATCGCTCATTTAATGTATTTCGGTTACATTTACTAATTATATATATTGGATTGCATTTTAATTACGCCAGCTGGTAGAACGTGCAAATAAAAAATAAATAAAAATTCGTCCAGTACTATTAAATTATATTTGTGTACGTAATAATATTATATGTGTATTGCTCAATAAAAACGTAATTTGCACGCAAACACTGGACGCGGGTGACCAAGATCGTTTTAACGAAAATATACTCGTTAAGATTTATAAAATATCTCAGTTAGGAGTTTAATCAGAACAATTTAATACGATGAATTTTATTATTGTAAAATTTGTGTTGTACGCAATGTTTATTGATCGAAAATGTTCTTGCAATAATTTATCAAGATGACAAGAAATGACCGCACACAATAACAACAATCATAATACGACGATATTATTATTCGAATACGTTTCTATTATTGATCGGGAGAATCTCTTGTCATATATTTACCATGTTATGTTTGCTGCCTACGTCAATGTTATGCCTGTGTAGAGAGATTTCGTAGTCCCCCGAAAGCGCACCGTTTTGCGATGCGTCGATTTTCACCGCGACGAATCTCTGAGAGGCCGATCGCAATTTTTAACCACCGTTTCTTAGGATTTCTTCACGTGAAAAACACACACCGTTTTAATACGACGTGTATAGATAGACACAAAACACATTAGTGCAGGGACACCAATCATGTCATCTCGTTATGTGTTTACATGTTCTTCAGTTGTGAAACGATCGCGCGTCGCTTTCACCGCCCGACGGTACAATTTATACTATGCGCGTTTATAACGGCACTCGGAACGAAAAATATATAACATCAATAATGTATAACAACGTATTGCAGAAACCGAACAAATTTACACAAACGTCAATTATTACAATCGTTTTTACGTCTGTTTCGTGTAATAGAACTCCGCGCAGACTTTATTACATCACAACACGACCACGCACATGTGACTATTATACGTGTACGGGTCAATTGACGAACGTTAATTAATTTCAAATTACGAGTTTAAAACGTTTATAGCGTCTTTCAAGTTCACGACTAATGAAACACAAAGGTACAAGTTTTAATTGTTTCCCGCGCGCACCACCTCCGTCTTGTATACTTAATTCTACAGGTCTTCTCGTCAATTGTGCACATAACACAATACGAGACGTATTCGAACGTGAGTAACTCTGTTTCATTATTTATTTCATACCGCGTTCGTTTACACGTTTCAATGTACGTTACGTTGTGCTGCATTTCGCACAAGCAGCGCTTCGAGATTTTTCCGCGCGGGATACATTTTAACATATAAATACAATGATACGTATACGAGTATTTGTCGTCACACCGCACCACTGCTCCGATGCACAAACACCTTTATGCATGGTCCGTAATGTAATAGACACAGTTCGCGAATCGCAATCGCGCGCGCCTGCAGCTGTATAATTTACGTACTAACAAACGAACGTCGATACGAAAACAACGGATAACGCCGGTACGTCGTCGGTCATCGGCGTAACCGGTCCTTTTTTCATCGATTCATTTTTGTCGTCGAATCCGTCATCTATTAAATCTGCGAGATGGAATTTAAACACTATCGGAGAAAAGATATTTTAATAACAGTTACGTCGACGGGTTTTTCACATACGTACACGGGGGTTTTCCGGATGCGAGTACGGCAATAATTATTATTTCACACGTTTGTGCCCGGCCGATATTATTACGACGAAGCGGATTAAAAATTAAGGCGGCCGATCCCGAGTCGTTTGATATCCATCAACCGGCGCAGATGTATTATGTGCTACAGCAACATTACGAGTTTTAGATGAACTCGCCGAGATGGCACGCACGTCGTCCCCGGTGTAAGCAATCAAACGTTTCGTTGCCCACAATAATAGTGATAACGGGAACTCACTACTATTTAAGACGGCCGGTACAACCATTATATTTCTGTATTCGGATACAGGGACATCAGTGGCGGCACAGATTCTTAACCCAAAATGTTGCGGCACGTAGCACTGTCTTATGGATGCAAAATTATTGTTTTAGGAATAGGATATAATAATACGATAGTTGATAACAATTGGTAAGATAAGACGTATTTAATAAAGCGTATTGGAAGGTTCGGCGTTTATTATTATAATAGATTCAAGTCTTTTTTTGAGACTTGAGCGCCAAATGCGGACACTATTTGATAGGGCGGCGCAGTTTCGACATTCATAACAGTGCATTATGATGACATGTATCTCTTGTACGCGTACGAAACTCGCTGACGAAAAATATATGGTTTAAATACATAGAATAACTGCTGGTAAGATTAGTGGGAAATAACATATTATAAAGTTCCAAGGATATAATCACAACGATTAGAAGACTTGTCAAATGTAATTATTGTGAACTACGCGTATTAGGACCCTCAATTAAAATAAGAGACGTTTTTACTGGTTTTTAATTTTTACCGTCGGTCCACGCCAGGATACTCTACGCCGGAAAACAGGGCGTTCATTCTACTCGCATGGCGGAGATTTCGTGTGTCCGATTTAAAGGAAATTAAAATGGTGAGGACGACGACAATGTACACGCTTACGACTTTAGTAAAATAGTAAATCTGGTGGTGAAACGCGAATTGACAAATAGTACGACGAACAACACGTCGCGTCGTTCTATTGGAAAGGAACACGATCGTATAACTTGGGAAGTTTTATGGCCAAGATACGGGGAGGGGCTCCGTATAACGAAGGATATAATAATATTTAATATAAGTGCTATGTATATTGATGTTATCGGGACTATCAGTGCTCGCTTGTGTCCATTACGAATTTGATCGAATGCCAACGGACTTCGTAAACAATTATGTTAGCCCTAGACCGACGGGCGACAACGACCGCGAGCAGAGTATAATATAGCGGACGAAGACGGACTGACAATCGACGGAGAATAAAAATACAAAATAAAATAACATAATAGCGAAATCGCTGGCTTCAAGAAAAAAACACACGAGAAAAAGCAATTTAAATCGTACAATAAACCCGTGAAACTAATAACAATCATGATATTAATAATAATACCACACACGTCATACACACTCGTAACGGCAACTGTTATTTTTATTTTATTTTTTTTTTGTGAGGCGAAGGCATCAAGAAAAAAGAAATTGAATTTTCACGCGATAGAATTTATTATTGAAGACGTAACACACACAGTCAACGAGATTGGTTACTAACAGTTTTCTCGGCAATATTCCTACGATGATATATTAATTGTTAAGGTGTCACGGAAGAAAACAATTAAAACTAACTGCCGAATCGGTTACAATCGAAACACAGTCCGCGGTCGACAATTTAAAAAAATCGTGATCCCTTAGTCCTCAGAGACAGTTATCGCCTCGACGAAGGGAAAGATAAAAAATAAATTTATGACCGACTGCTCTGAATCAAAAGACGAACCGCCGGATGCAAGTGGATCGGGCGGCGGAAAAAAAAAATGACAGAATTCGAAAACGAGAAAAAGCCGAATAAATACTGGCGAAACGCGAACGAAACGTCAAAGGCCTACCCGGAGAGAGAGACACACGAGTCGGAAAGCCATAGACTGGGCTGTTGTACCTTTTCGACGGTATCCGAAGTGGCGGCGAAGTCGGCACAGCTCCTGGGCCTGCGGCGCGTAGCGATCTCCCACCAAGGCACGTCGGACGGCAACGGTGGGAGCGCGACGGCCGGGTCGTACGATGACTTGGGCCTTTGACCGGCGTACAATGACGACGGCGGCGACTGCTGCTTCTGTTGCTGTTCGCCGGCGACGTGTTCGCTGACCGGTTCCAGGTGCAAGCCGACCGAGGCGGCCGCGCGCCGTCGCTTGTGGCCGACGTAGTGGTGCGGCCGGCGGACTGTGGCGAAACCGTCATGCACCGCGGTGGACGCGCCGCCTCGGAGCTTCGTGTCTACCACCGTGTTCCGGTGCTGGTACATCATCGCGCGCACCACCACTCAACTGGGGTTGGTCACCTTACAACAGCCGTTAGATTATATACACCGCATACGACACCACTAGACTACTGGCTGCCGCCGGGCACACGGGCTCTGTTCATCGTCGCGCAGCTGATACGCGTATCGAACGACCGCACACGGCAACCCACCGAACTGGACTGACGGCCGGTGTGGCACGCGCACGACGCTGAGGTGCGCACATCCCCTCCTCCGCGACGTCCCGCCCGTGCGCCGCTCGCCGCTGTCTATCTTTTTGGTTTTCCGTCGTTTATGGCGTATTGATAACGTTATCGCGGGCCGTCGACGCGTTTTCAATAGATTCCCGTAAAAAACTGCGGTGAAAATGGACAAAAAAAAAAAAACCAGAAACTTTCGATCCTTCACGTGCGGTTCCCGGGAAGAAAGCTTTCGGAGAGCTCAATCCGATCCAACACGTTTACACTTTCAGCCGAGTGCGCAAATATACGAGGTCGGGGGTTGTTTTGTGGCGCTCAACAATTGAAGTTAGTTAATGTTAGTTATGCAGAGACGGATTTACAGTTAGAACCAGGACCGTAATTAAGGGGTGTTTCGAGGAGGCAATATCCTTCCGGAAATATTTAAGGGGCGGCAACATTTTTACGGTGATTCTAACTAAAAATGAAACGATTTTTTTTGTATTTTTAATGGAGAATTATTTATGAATGATAAATAAAGAAAATTATATAAAAAATAAATGTAGCATAGTAAAATTATTTATATTATTTAGTAGGGGATACAATTTATATCTATTTAAGATTATTTAAATATAAGTGGTATTTTATTGATGTATAAGTTTAATCTTTATTTGTATGGGTATTCAGACCGAAAGGTACCGCCAATTAGTCTTATAAAAGACAATTTTCTGTAACTTTATTTAGGTAATTAAAACTAGGTTATTATTTTGGATTTGATATTAATTAGAAATATTGTGTACTTTAATAGGGAAAATTAATTGTGAGCGTAACGATCGCCTTTTTAACGAATAATTGAAGACACTTATTTTGAATTTTGCACTTTAGGAAAGAGGGAAGGGAAAATGTTGTTGCCTCTGGGCAGCAAAATCTTAAATATGGCCCTGGTTAGATAACTGTGAAACAGGCTATTTTAAAAGGCCACTTATTAGTACTGAAACTCGATTATTATAAATATATCGAAACTCGACCTTATAACAAAAAAAAATAATATGATCATATAATGCGTTTTTAAGCTTATTTATAATTATCATTGAAAACATTAATATTTATTTTATTTTATGAAATCTTACATGGGATCTGACATAGAGATGTTTTACAATTAAATTATTGACGTCATTTGAGGGAGGGGGTGGAAACTTGGGCATTTGTTGGCAAACTTAAAAAAAACCTAAGAAATCTTTAAGAGGTCGATTCTATTAACAAATATAAACTGTGGGTCAGCTGACCTCCTAAAACCTCCTCTTATATCCACCCCGAATACAAAGAGTTGGGAGAACATTTCTTATAAAAATCTGCACGAAGTGGAACTATTTTGAAAGTCTGTATTAAATTCTCTTTCCTCCATGTAGCACACACGACGAAGTACGACAGCGGCCATCGCCAAAGCGCTATACTAATACATGCACGCACCTCTACTTTTGACTTGAGGCGATGACGAATACAGATGGCATAAGCGAACTATTGTAGTAGGATCCTACCGGACACTATTATAATATCGTTGTGTATCGGAGAAAAAGAAAAACATGAAAACAAACCGTAATGACCGGCTATTCGACGCCGCGCAGACAATACGTTCTAAATTACGACTGTATAAAATATGTACGTATGTGTACGACTGCTGAAGCACATGTAAGCTTTTAAATAAATATATTTAACTTAAAAACGTATCTACGCCTCCGCACCATATACGACGTGTTGGTCTACAAAGGGAGGGGAGGGGCGCAATGAGGATGGATGACGGAAATGTCTTCTTTGCAGCAGCGTTTAATGCTCGCCAAACAAGTGCCATCATGTACGTATTATTTTCAATCCATACCCTCCATAGAGTTGGGCTCGTAATGTGTAATACGATAAGAAATTATGCCTTTAAATGCAATTTCAATACGTTCAAATGCGGTACTGTTGCGTCAAGTCTCCTCCTATAGTGGGCGAATAGGAATCTTGAACATACGCCACTGCGCTACATGATGCGGCTATTACAATGCGTTGGCGGTCGGCCCTGAGGGTTATCGTATCGCACGCCGCCATTTTTCAGTGCGACATATTGTAATAGAAAAACGCATTTTATCACAAAATCCATAATTTGCATATCGTGGTTTCCGAAAGACGAAAATGTGTATGTCTTCTTTTTCTGCGCGACAAACAATTTTATATATATAAGAAATAAAGGGATTAAAAAATTTGGATTTTCATTGGCGAAATTCACGAGACGGAATTAAGTACTCGAACGGGATGACGAAAAATGTGGATCCGTCCACGACAAACAGGGACGCCGGAGTAAATCTGCGAACTAGCAACGAGACGGTTTTACGACATTACATATATATTATTTCTACTGCGTTCGCAAAGTCGTAATAAAATACTTAAAAATTGTGCAGTAGTTATATGAAGTTATTCCAGCCGTCGGCGACGCTGTTTAGACATTATAAAAAACACAAAACATGTCGATTTAATATATAGAAATACTGCAGTCTTAATATAAATCGAATAACGGACCTCCGACAATAATGATTATTTAGTGTTTTGTAGCTTCGTATAAGTGGTGAAACTCGACAGTGGGTGCATATTATATATTTATAACTTATACAAAACAACGTTCATAAATTGTCACAAATTGCCACAGAAAAATCCCGCAATGCGGTTCTTCATTTTTCACTAGTACCAGGATATTATATAACTATCCGGAAAACACCGTTTATACGAGTAGTAAATTAATAAATCACAACATTTTCATGTAATTTATTCTACTATACAGATTACCTTGATTCGTTTAAACGCATTTCACTAGTTATTTTTTATGAAAAAACACTAGTAATTTGGATTATTATTGTTATCGTTTGTAATTCGACGTGGTATAATGTTGGAAAGTATGATAAACATGATACGCGTTGGTTCATAATAGATGACGGGTAAAAGAACAACACTCATATATTGTTTTCAAAATATTATAATTTTATCGTCTTAATTAATTCACGACTTGGTTACCATTGTTTGTAGAGAACAACTTCCTTAATAAAAAAGACCGCCAGTATGTCCAATTATCTCCGGAATACCTGCATAATATACGTACACATCATGTGTGTTAACAACCTCAAAACTGTAGATACGATTGATTCCATATATAAAACCAGAAACTAAACGTTAGACAATAGTACATAGTAACATTTAAATGTAATAGAATTATGTCGGTCACGTTTATTTTTATTTTTATTTTCAAAAAGATTGAAGTATACAACAGAAGTCAAGATATGGGCTTAAGTATTCCATCAGCACTATAAAATATAGGGGGAAATAATAGCTTCATTATATTACAATACAGTGCATACGAGTACGACGCAGAAGCATAGAACGTCCGTAAACACAAACACCTGGTTGTATTATAGAAAATGGCGAACTAATAAATAACTTTGAGTATTCACGGTCTGTCCATCACGAGCTGCCAAAACGAGTCTTTTTACATACATTTATGCATCTACATAATTATAGTTAATGTCTCAATATAGAGGGGATGGATTTGAATATAAGTTTACTAATTTTTTATTAATATGCTGCTACATAAACAGTTACATCACTTTCAGCCAACATTTTTAATTTTTGCCACATTCTACGGAAAGACAAGAACATTTTATACAGAACACACATATATGCAATCACATACACCGAGGGTATAAATAAAAGTATATACCTATTATATAGGTAACTATTATATTAGATAACCTAGCCTGCCTTAGTCGCTTAATCAAATATATTCGAGAAAAATATTCATAAAAGAAAACACAGTTAAACTTTAACATCAACCATGACAAATATTAATATGTAATTCCATATACAAATTATTGGTATTTACCTATAAAGAGAAAATTACGAAGTTCCAATTCAAAGCCATTAGGTAACAGTACCTAATTTATATTCAAAAGATGCACGGGCAACATAGCTAGTTATTCGACGTATTTTACATATTTTAAGAAAAAACGTCTTATAATTAAGATCAAGATTTATTTAAAAATAATACAAATATTACTATTGATTAATAACATTATGAATAAAAAACTGTAATGGGTATACTTGAAATCGATATTCCAGAAAATTGTTTTCTAATTGATTATTTTTAACGAAAGCGGATAATTAACGTATAAAAAAAATTGATTTAATTTGAATATCACTATACTAAACGTTTTTAAAATTTATACGATGAATATCAGTACCAAAAAAAAAAAAAAATGTCTAAAACACGATTTATGCACGAACGCATGGTAGAAGATAGCTAGCACTCGTTTATTCTTTTATTTCTATAAATATTCAACAATCATTTGGGTAGGAGAAAATTGTAATTTATATCAAACACGTAATACGATTATACATAAATCGGAATCTAGAATTATCGATATATATATATATATAGTCATAGGGATATATTATAATTCAATTCAAAAAACATGACTCATAAATGTTCTTAAATTGCCTTTAATTGTTTCGGGTTTCCAACACTATTGTAACATAATACACTACGTATCGCATTGGCTGTCAAAATGTATACCGGACGAGAAGACCGTACTCTATGGTACGTTTATTATATTAGTATACTCGCGTAATGTCGCAATTATATATTTCTACGGGTACATACAATACAATATATTACTGTTGAAAACGTTATAATAGAATAAACAACAACCCGATACGAGAAGAGACGTGAATGAACAATAAAACTGTACATCCGAGCAGGTATCTATCTACGTGTATATAGGTACGCAAATATTTAGTGGTCACGTCAGTATTGCCGACCAGTAATGCATTTTTCTTCCTCGGATAGAACGATTCGCACGCGACTGTCGCATACGGGAGTGAAAAAAATGTCATTGATGATAACCGCCGCTTCGCCATTGATGAAGATTAGTGAGCACAGAGGGACGAACAAGTAGTAAATTGGCTTTGATTGACGGACACTAGTATCCGTTGACAATAGAGGTTTTTTTTTTTTTTAATTTTTTTTTATTTACAGTTACAGTTCTATACTTTTTTCCTATAGCGAATTGTGTCCGAACATTTATTCTATTAAAACTTCCCGTTTTGCGACATATGCTGTGTTCACAACGAAAGTAACTTTTTGTAAAATATTTTTATACGGTTCTCGTAGTGTGATTTTAATTGGAGTTTAATAGCACATGAGTAGACAACACTACATAATGAACCAGCAGATAAAGATAAAGATGCATTATATAGGACGGCAGAACGCACCATATTATTTTACCAGCCGGTTAAAACTCTCGACATTAAATCGTTCCTGTAAATTATTGAAATTTATTCGCGTCACTCCGTTAATACAGATTATCACTATAGTGTAGAATATTATTCGAATTTTGTCATTAAACACGGTAGAACATAAAAAATAATAAATCGTCGATAAGAAAAAATATAAAGGAAAAAACTTCGAGATCTTAGCGAAAAGTAATTTTAGAAACAAATCGTACATAAGGTAAAAGAATAGGCGCATATTCAGGTTTTTTTTAACTCTAAGGATACATTATTATTTTTTAAATGATTAACATGAAAACGGAAACCACACCCGGCAACCAAGAAGATACCCCAATAAAATTATTCCCCTTCTGAAATGGCGTGCGCCCGTGAATATAATGTTACCTGTGTGCCGTGACGCACATTATATACGCCCCAACGCACGAAAAACACCCTAACAAAAAAAATATCTGCTGAGAAACAAAATAAGAAGTTTATAATATTATATCATTAAAATTATGGTTATACATTCATATAATTAATATAATTTATTAAACATAATCCATATAATTATAGTCATTAACGGCGCGAACTTTTTTCCTCTAAAACGATATAATTTATGTTTATACATACGTAACCATCAATTACAAATTAATTATCAAGTTACCCCTCAGTAACTTTATAAATATAAGCCTCTGACTGAAATTAAAATTGTGATGCATAAGTTTGTCCGAAATTCAATAAATATAACAAAAATTAATTAATTAAAAAAAGTAATAAAATTTGAATAATAATATAATAATAATAATAATAATAATAATAATAATTAAAAAAACTATTATAAAATTACATAACTACGAGACAATGACGCTGTTCGATTGTTATGATCAAAAGGTGGTCTAAGGATTTGCTTCCGCTATTATACATTTTGTATACAGTACTGTAAAGATTTAAATAACGTTAACAACCACAAAATCTCACTATACATGCATTTCATTACTAAAAATCTAGTGTTGACTTCGCATACTAAATTAAAAATTAAAAAAAATAAAAATCAGTGAATTTCAACAAATCCGATATGAAAACAAAAAAATAATTGTGAATTGATATCTGAAAAATTGCCTATGTTCCTACTTTACTACTGCAGTTTAATAATTATTGTTGTTATAATTCTCGTTGGCGAAGTTCTGTATATAGACAGAAAATTTGTTAAAAGTGTATTTTAATTACAAACTATGAGTACGCAGTGCTCGAATTGGGAAAAATTAAGTAGAGGAGCTCAGTCCAATGATTTGAAAACTGCGTTCCATATGCGCAATTATTTAACACAAACCCGTGGGAATTTTGTCCCTGCCCCCCACCGCCAACCTTATATATATTTTGAATGCCACTTTTCAGCTAAACTAATATTTAAATTCCAAATATAATATATTTTAATAGCAATATCAACATCCTATATGTTACAATAGAAAATAAAAATAAAATAATAATTAACATAATTGTAGGCGATCAGGCAGTCTCATGAATCGAATGATATAATCATATATTTGGTTTTTGTTTTTATTTATTTTTACTCTTTAGTGCGGGCCACGGCCTTAGAAGATTGGTTGTGGTGCGAGCATTTATTTTTTTCCAAAATGACGATATCGTCGATCGTCAATATTAATAACAAATAGTACAATGTATAAAGTATAATATATCAAATTCACAGACATTGCTATTTATATTTCTTCAGAAATGATGACGTTGTTCATATCATAACCACCATATAATATATAATCTTTAATTATGAAAATAGTTTTGATATAATAAATCGTAAAATTCGTTTTCAAATTGACGTAAATTGAAATTCATATAAAAATTATTTTGGTCATCAATTAGGATGAACGTGACGTCCCCCCGTTCCAGTGAAAAAATATAGTTGGGGTACGCAAAAAAAAAAAAAAAATAGTAGAGGAGTTTCTTCCCCCTGCGCACCCCCCAATTCGAGCACTGTAAGTACGTAAAATGTAATAAATATTAGGTATATATATATTAAACTGATTAACAATACTAAATAACCCAAACATATTTAGATGCTGAAGTCGATACATAAATTTATCATCAACTGGTAATTACATAACATTTTTGATTTATTTTAAATTACAAGTTGAAAACAAATAATGTTAGTATATTATTTAATTAAAATGACATAGTCAACGTACACCAATTATTCTAAGGATATTATAATTTATGTTTAGAGACCATTTTGAGGATAGGGTGGATTATAACATTGTCCGTGTTACTATTGTGGCATACCTAACCTAACCGATTATAGCCAGTAATTTTATATGAACACGGAACACCCAACAGTATATATAAATATATATACATGTACCGGTAGACTGGGCTGTGTAATTAATATCCTAATTTTGATTTCATTTAAGATGCCACTGTGAAATTAAAATCTCGTTTTAAATAAGATTATTTCTAAAAAAAAAAAAAAAAAAGAAGGATCTTCGAAAGTATAATATCCTATACTTTTGCCCTTGAGGATGTCAAATTATAAAACTAATATAAATATATACATACCCACAAGTGTAGAGTTTTTAAGAACACATTACATTATAATGTATAGTGTAATGTAATAGTCATGACGTATCGAATGTCCAAAAATGCATCAAATTAAAGTATTCTTTATAAGAGTGGATGTTTTTAAAGAAAATGAGAAAAATAAAATAAATAAAAACTAAAAAATATTCACACATTAATGTAAAACCACCAAAACCAGAATTATATACTTTCTAGGAATGATTAAAGCCGAATTATAGATATTTAGTATTTCAATAGGTTTATAATATTTAAATATGGTTTATTTTTTTTTTTTGCGGCGATTTCTCTTTAAAAATAGCTTTAATTTGATATATTATTATTAACACGACAGAATATTCTACTGGTAATGAATGTAATATCATTCTTAAATAGGTCATCATACGTAACTCAAGTTAACGGTCATGCGGAAGCGGTTACTACTTTTGAATCGACGGTCCTATCAAAAGTATCAAAAAAAAAAAAATATTGAGTATGAAAAGAGTTTTGATAAATTGTGGTATTTCAATTATCAAATAACGAGCATATGCCTAACATTATGATTGTTAAATATAATTTAAAGAATATAAAAATATAATCCTAGTAAAATGTAAATTCAAGCTACTCTAGGAGGTACTTTTTAAATAGTAAACAAATAATATTACATACACTGGTCAAAGTTTCAACTGATAATATTGATAAGTTTGATCGAGGAAATTAAATTATTTCCTCATTTATTTATTTGTGTTTTAAAATCATTTACTAACTAATACAATTAATTATTTTAGCCTTTTAAAGCATATTATGCAAAACACCTACGTATATAATATATATATTATGTACCACTATATTTGGTAACTACATACATTTTATACAACTTGGTTATAATATAATAACAAATAACATAATCAGTGCTCGACTTGAGGGGGGACGGAGTACACCTTCTAATTTTTAGAAATTTCAGCGTCCCTCTACTATTATTACGTTATAATTATAATGCTTAACAAGTTTTGGGGATGCAATTTTCTTTTAAGCAAACAGATTTCCTCTTCTTTAATTTTAACAATTCAAGCACTGAATATAATAATATAATATATTGGTTACATATTATGTATAATCATACTATGTGTTTGCAAAAATGTTTATAATATTATTTAATAATAATAGCGTACCTAATTATTTTTTAAGTATAACATATTTTAAATTAATATAAAACATTAGAAAAGCAAGTAACATATCAGTATTATCAGCATCACCCTCCATTTAAATAATGAATATAAAAATGACAGGTAAATTTTGGTTTTGCAATTAGTTTATGGTCTATTATATTTTATTTTTGTCCATTATATTAATTATAAATTATAATTTGTAAAATGTATATTTTAAATATAAATTTAAAAAAAATTTAAAAAAAAAAGAGATGATCACAAAATGAAAATACAACATATATGTGATACAATATCACATACAATTAACAGATTTTATTATACATGATATATCAGCTACGAAACATAACTTTTAAAGTCATAATTTATAAACTAATAATGCTATTATAGAGGGGTCGAGGTCGAGGAGAACCACCAGTAATTAAGTACATGTCTCAATTCAGGTCTTTCGTCACGCCATCACTGAACATAAAGTATAAATAAGCAGACTGTAGAGAATGCTCTAAAATAATGACTACTTTATGTAAAGTATAGAAATTTTCATAGTTTATGCGTAAATAATACATTCATTTCAAGATGAAAGATTTCAGCCAATTATTTCCTATGAATATTATTATACAATTTATAAAAAACTTTAAATTATTTATACTGTATTTCACAATGAAATGCAGTATCTACATGAACATCTATTAAGTACTTTCCGGTTTTTAATACTATGAATATACGATAAATTACTTTAACGAAGACTATCTGTATTTTGGTTCCTATAGTTCAAAGACGTCTTAAATTTACTATTCTATGTTGGTCCCACTGCAAAGTCAACTCTACCATAATTATTGATTACGGCGTGGTGCCGCTACGTAATATTGATTACCATAATTCTTATCAAATAGTATCTATGCAAGTATACTTAGAATTTTTTTTAGTAATTTAAAATGTTTTAATAATGAATCTATTGATATATTTGATAAAGTTGTTATATAATTTTATATTTTTATAAAAAAAAAAAAAATTATATGTTGTTATAATAAAGTGAAATAGTTTGTATTTACTAATTAAATAAGTATTTTACTTAGCAATCGTGCCATGGCTATTGCAGAGAAGGTAATTCGTAAAGGTTTGAGTAATAAGAAAGAATATTTATTACATAAGTTAAAAAACGGTATGAGATGTTTATTAATTGGTCAACCTGACGAAGAATATGAACCTAGTAAAAATGAAAACTATAAATTTACAAAAACAAGTGGAAACTACAATTCATCAAATGATGATTCAGAAGAATCCAGTGATTCCTGCTCAAGTGATGAAACAGAACCTCAAAAAAATAGTGATTCGTTTGCGATGTCATTATGTGTAAATATTGGTAGTTTTAGTGATCCTGTTGAAGCTCAAGGATTAGCACATTTATTGGAACACATGATATCAATGGGCAGTAAACGATACCCAGCAGAAAATCATTTTGATCGATTTTTGTACAGAAAAGCAGGCTATTCAAATGCTGAAACAGGTTGTGAGTACACAAATTTTCATTTTGAAGTCCCAATGGAATATTCTCGAGAAGCATCTGACATATTTGCAAGTATGTTTCAAGCACCTAAATTAGCAAAAGAATCTATAGACAAGGAAAAACAAGTTGTAGATTCTGAATTTCTAATGGCTATTTCTGATGATGATAGTCGTATACAGAGGTTAGTAAAATAATAATACATGATTTAATAATAAACAGTTTATAATTTTAATAATTTTGAATTAGATTACTATCAATATGTGCTGATAAAGAAAACCCTGCTGGAAAATTTTTTTGGGGTAATTTGGAGAGTCTGAATCATAAAAACTTAGATGAAATGGTTATAGACTTTTGGAAAAATCATTATTCAGCCAGCCGTATGACTTTAGCAGTTCAAAGTAAACAACCAGCACATGAAATGGTAGAATGGATTGATAATTTATTTAGTGAAGTACCAACAGACAATCTGCCACCACCAGAATTTAAAATCAGCCGAGAACCATTCCACCCAGATAATTTTCACAAAATATTTAAAATAATATCAGTGAGTTCTACAAAAAAAATTATATTTTCTTGGTATTTACCTCCAGTTAATAACCTCTATAAAATTAAACCATTGGAGTACATTGCATGGATAGTAGGTCATGAAGGTAAAGGAACATTGATTAACTATTTGAGGAAGTTAAACTATGCAATGGAATTAGAAGCTGGAGTAGAAGATGATTTTTATAGCAATAGTATTTACAGTTTATTTACTATGACTATTGAAATTACTGATTTAGGTTTAAAAAATATACATGAAATAATTGAGCTAACATTTGGTTATTTAAATTTGGTTAGAGAAAAAGGAATATCTGAATCTATTTTCAAAGAAATTAAAATTTTAGCTGAAAATGACTTCAATTTTTCTGAAAATAAATCTGCTATTGATCATGTAATTGAACTTGCTGAAAACATGTTGATATACGAAGAAGAAGATTATTTATGTGGCCCTTCATTATTTCATGAATATTCACCAGAAATAATTTCACAATTTTTAAACTTATTAACAGTTAAACGTGTAGCTATGTTCATATTAGCAAAGGAGTTTGATAATTCTGATGAATTTATAAAAGATCCAACTTTTGGAACCAAATATTTAGCTGAAAGTTTAACTGAAGAACTAGAAAGTAAATGGTCAACAATTAAACCTCATACATTTTTTAAAATTCCAAGCGAAAATCAATATTTAACGACAAATTTTACAATTTTACCTCAAACTGTACACTCTAAATATCCAAAAAAAATTACTGAGAATAAATACTTTGAATTGTGGTACAAACAAGATAATTATTTCAAACTACCCAAAAGCTATGTTATGTTAAATGTTATTACTCCGCTACCATCAAAGTCATTGAGTAACTATATAAGTTTGGATTTATTTTTAGATTCTGTTGTATTTTTACTAAGTGAAGATACATATCCAGCAGTAATGGCTCAACTTAGTTATGGTATTAGAGTATTTATAAGTGGATTTGAATTGACATTTAATGGTTTCAATGAAAAGTTACCTTTGCTCATAGATATTGTACTTAAATGTATAAAAAATTATGAGAGTTTGATGACTGAGGAAATATTTATTATGGTTAAAGCTAAGGCTATAAATAGATTTAGAAATAATCAGTATGATTTGGATTTCGTTCCATCTGATTTAAAAAATAGTGTAATTCAAGATCCGGACTGGAATTTAGACGAAAGATTAAAATGTCTAGAAAAATTAGATTATAAACAACTTTTAACATTCTATAAACAACTAAACAATTTATACTGCCGAGCGTTAATTCAAGGGAATATAAGTAACATTGAAGCAATGGATATTTGTAAAAATGTAGTAACTATTTTAAACTACAAGCCTCTAGCTAAAGAATGTTTTCCAGTTATATTGATAAAACGTCTCAATAAAGGAGACAACCGAGTTAAAATGGCAAACTATAATCCAAAAGACAATAATTCTATAGCTTATAAATATTATCAATTTGATAAAAATGAAATAAATGATTCAGTCAAGTATCATGTGCTACAATCAATGATGGAAGAATCTGCATTTGATGAGCTACGAACAAAACAATGCCTTGGTTATGATGTTCAATTAAATGTAACAACTCTGTATCAGCATTATGGATTTTATTTTAAAGTAGCACACCAAAGAGATAAATTTGAAACATCATATGTATTTGACAGAATGGATGAATTTTTGAAACAATTTTGGGAAAACTTCGATGATATTGATGAAGTTTATAAAGTAAGAGATGCTTTAATTGCACTAAAAGCATCCCCAGATGATTGTTTAGTTCAAGAGTTTAATAGAAATAGAAATGAAATTCTTGAAGAACGTTTTAAATTCAATAGATTAGATTTAGAAATAGAAGCTCTTAAAATCTTAAAATTTGAGGATGTTAAAAATCTAAAACATGGATTTCTTAATGGCCGAATATTTGGAGTTGAAATAATTGGTAATCATAATACAGAAAATATAATAAAAGATAGCCCACCCATTAAGAAAGTGTGTTTAGAAGAAAATGAAAATTTCAATTATATTGAAAATATAGATGATTTCAAAAGTAGTTTAAACCCTTATTAACCAATTTTTTTTTTGTGTTCCTGTCTTTGTGTAACTTTAACCAATAAATATTTATTTATTCATATTTCGAATTTGACTACACTTATTATTTTTAACTATATATTTCAATACTTAAATATTAAGTTGAAAACTGTAAAAATTAATAAATAAAATATTTAATATATTAATATCTAAAGTGTATTAAAACTATTTACTTGAAACAAAATACTACCTGTAAAATTATCAGTGCCTATATTGATTAAAAAATAACCTTTTTTTTTTTTTATTTTTACAAGAAATATACAATCTATACAATTAAGCATAATAAGATTAAAAAAAAAAAAAAATAACCCACTCTATAATAATCAGTGGTATAGTCATTAGATATGATAAAAGGCTTAAGTAGTGATGTAGTCTGATAATATTCTGTGAATATGCTAAAAACTTAAATTAGGTTCTAAAGCTTTTTCTCAGTTACCATTATTTTTAAATGTAGGGAGTAACTAGCGATTACTTTCCATTATACTATCTATATATAACCTATGGATTATTTTTTTAGGTGTAATAGCTACGAGTTACACGAATATGCCAACAAGTATATTCTTCATTGCCATAATTTATTAAACTTTTATTTCATACTTTCAAGAAAAGTATTTAACTGAGGTTCATTGATAGTTATTTTTGAAAATTATTTAATAGACTTGTTAGATAATATTAGTTGATCAAAAGTATTAAATACATTTGAAGTAAGTATTACTTAAGTAAGTAGTATTCATCAAATACATATGTGGACATTGGAACTTCTAATAATGTAAAGACATATTAATTGAAAACATAGTTTATGATAATAGTGTATTAAACAAGCATCATATTTTTTCTATTATTATTTATTTGTATATTAAATTAATAAAACGATGCTTAAAGAACTTAGATAGATCCAAAAATAAGACATTTTTTTAAATAAATTATTTTATGCAACTTACGTTTGTTGATAGTTGACTTGTTAATGTATGGACCTTGTCTTGTGCATCACTCAAATCTCTTCTAAGACGTCTAACTTCTTGTGCCTGTTTTTCATCAGCTCCCATTCCACTATACAATGATGAGGATCCAGTTGATATTAAACTTAATGCAGATCCATGAGCTAATATATAATTATATAAAATTAATTTCTATGCAATTTGTAAAAATTATTCATATATACACACCATCATCATCTTTGGAATTGATTTTACTCATTATAGAAGCAGCATAAGGGGATGAAAGAACTGATCGGTGGTTTGGCTGAGGAGACTGAAAATTATAACGATTAGCTGGTGTTGGGCTAGTTGGTTGTGAGGCATGAGGGTAAGTGCGATGATCAGAACGGTTAGAAGGCGCATATGGTATGCTGTAGTATGAATCTGGTTCATCTGAACGTTGTAACATTGATGGGTATAGTTTTTCTGATTTTGTTGATCTAAAAGAATAATAATTAATCAATTAAGAATTAATACATAAAATAAAATTAGTTGGTGTTTTTGAAAGCTAAAATAATAATCCTCAACAATGAAAAGCAACAACTCGGTTAAAATGTATGATATTATAAGTGCACTTTTTTTTTTTTTGGCAAATTGCCTACCTTGGAAACGTCCGATCTTTTAGATAGCTGCAAATAAATTTACAGCATTAAATTTCCCCAAAATAATTCAAATAGCCGAAATCCATTAAAATGTTTTTGATATAAGACAGAAATTTTCAGATTTAAATTTTATCATAAAAAAAATATGCCACGAACCTGATGCTATTACTCCTTGATATTCTATTTGATTGACTTGGTGATGGACTAGTATTTGGAGACGCAGAAGACATTAATCTAGAGTGTGTTAAACTCGCTCTATGATGAAGTTGTGCAGGGAGCGATTCAATACTATCTGCTTCAATCATACCTCCTGAATGAATCAAATAATGTTATTATTTATACTTATTAAACATACCAAAAACACTGTAGTTTAGTAAGTACCTATAGCACCAGTCCTAGAAGGCAGAGAAGCAGTATAGTGTGGTGGAACGGGACTGTGTCTCGTCCATGTTCCATAAGGGCTGCCAATTTTGACTTCTTGTTCCGACTGATTGGCCATAAGTCGTTCCCTTACACTTTGTGACAGTTGAGTAGCACTTGGGCCACTAACTGAATAAGTCTTCATATCAGTTTGAGTGCCTCCAGAAACTTTTACCTTTCAAATTATAGTTTGATTTTATAATATAAATATAATATATTTAATATAACACATTATTATTCATTATTATAATCTAAAATTACTTTTGTTCTAGGAACAGCTGAAACTTGAGCAGTTCTTGGATCACCTTTACCATTTGAGCTGGATGTAGATCGTTTTACATAACCAAAACTTTGAGGTACACCACCTCGACTCTTAGTTTTCTCACTCCTGTCACTTCGTGATTTTCTTTCCATGTAATCCAAATTATGCAAATCTTCACGAGATCCATCTACAACAACAAGTTTTAAATATTTTAATTATTGTTGATTGAAATTGTTTTTAATTTCATATATTATTACCAGTTGATCGTTTTTTATCTGTTCGTCTTGGACTTGGTTTATCTCGCACCCTTTCAAAGTCATTCACTCTAATTTGTTCAGCATTTTTGCCAGCTTCTATGTATTTTTTCCATTGCGAAGATTGTCTAACATTCAAAAATAATAAAATCATTGAAAATTGTATTAAGTGCTGTTAAAAAATTATTATTAAATACCTTAAGCTTGAATTATTCAATTCGGTTTGCTGTCCGCTATCTGACTTCTTGACATGGTTACGGGTAACCACCTTATAGACAGGTGCCACAGGTGTGGGCTCTGGAGGGCTGGTTGGAGGACTAACATCAGGGCCAAGACTTGATGAGCCCCCGTCTGGGCCCACATTGAATCGATTCAGCTAAAAAGAATTTAATAAAATTATTATAGTTTTTACTTAGACACTTATTTATATATAAGTATTTTTCAAACATAGTCAAATAAAATAAGTACCTTGACTTGTGATTTATTTCCAGATTGTAATAGATTTGAATCATTTATTTTTGAATCTAGTCTGTCAATCGAGATAACTCTGAAATTTATATTTATTTAAATAAAAAATTAAATTTATATACACTAGTTGAGTTGAATTTAAATAAATATCTAATTCATTGATGAAAAGAAAGTAATGCATAATTTTGTTTTCAAATTCAACTAAATTAAAAATAAGATAAGGTTATGATTAATTAGTTTCAACGACCAATTTATTGTACTATATTAAAATACGATATAAATCGAATTACATTTTGAAATTAATGTGTAATATAATTAAAATTCTGAATTACGTAATAAATCGTACATAGTAAAATAGAATGATGTCGTTATATAATGTACGCAATTTCTTACCTGTGTTTTAAATGAATCTGATTGTTTACCGGAGCATTCTGTTTGTTAATAATTGAATTTTGATGCCTGACAGATCTATAACATATTACACGATTAGACGTTGAATTATATTCCCCAAGTCACTTTTATAAATATATAAATTTAGTGCTAGCATAGGGTAGACTACGTGTTCGTTGGAATCGTATGGTACCCCTATATCGTGTACTGAAAAATGTAATTGACGAGAAAGAACATCGAAGTAAACACGTACCTATAGGTATAATAACTACACTGTGATGTGACTTCAAATTGAGGATGAGTTCAACGGAGTAGCTTTACTACACTACATACGACAACCACTAATCGAAAACGTTACAGGACTACTGCCGTACACAAGGGTGGTGTTGTTAGATCCTGTTCTTGGATATCGACACCCTCGCACAGACGGTACACACTATACCGTACCGCAATGCGCCGCCGCAGTCGTGCGCTATCTACCGAGTTGGACCGAACACTATAACAACAGAGGAGACGGTTTTTTCTCCTTGTCGTTTCTACGGGACAACTTTGAACACGAACAAAATGTTCCTATACTTGGGATCACCGTTGTACTTGCCGTTAATGATATTAGTATCGTTTTTTGATCAGACCAGACTACATCATAATACGTCATGTAATATCATAGGTAAATTAATATTTAGTGGTGCTGCGTTCAACACTGCATTAGTCGAAAGTGCTGGTAGAGTGTACACAGACGCTAGGAAGGGTTGGGGACCGTTCAAGGTCTGGTGAAGGGTAGAAAAATATAATCGATGAAGCCTTGAGGGGCATTCATCCCACCACCCGCGTGATCGTAATACAAATGATATAATGAATATTAAACGAAAACAGTTGACAAATTGCTCTTGATTTGATTTATATACACACACATATATATATATATACTACGTTGTACCCCAGTTCCGAACCAGAAATGATAAAAATAATTTTTTTTTTAATACGATATTCGACTTTATATGGATCAAGACCTCTCAGAGCTTATCGTGTTTTCATTTTGTTCGTAAATAACCATAATACACACGATGGTTTCTACTAAACAATAATATTTAATTCGATCGTCATTACCGACAGATGTAGAAGTATTTGTTTTAATTCCGGACGTTAAATTATTTCAATTAAACGAGATTAAAGTTACAACACTATGATAGATTATTTTTAATTGTTTTTAGATTAGTACATAAGTAAAATTCTTATTAACTTGCACGCAGAGCCTCTAAATATTGTACAGAATTATTTAGCCCAAAGGAAAAGTGTACAATTTATATTTAAAACAAGCCAAATCGTTGGAATTAAGTCCATTATGTGGACATGCCATATTTTGAATAACATTGAACGTGTAATGCATTTTATGTACGTTATTCAATCACAAAACGTGCGTGGTCTATGAAAAACGAGATGAATATTTTATACAATCAGTTCTATTAAAAAAAAAGTTTTTAAAAACAACAGCCGTAAAACAATATGGTCAATACATTGGTGCACGCAAAATAGCATTATAAATGAAAATATATACATAAATTAATTTATTGTATACAATAAGTTACTGCGGTTACATATACATATAATTATGTTACGCATGGCCTGTTTATGAAAGATGACTCATTCAAAAAAGAGGGAGCTCAATTACACCCTTTCAATCACACATCTCGTTCGTATGAAAAAAAAAACATTAAATTTTTTTTTTATCGAGACAGCAAAAAATTGAATTTAACCAGTTACAATAAACCTTTTTTCTGAAATCTAAACATAATATTTAACAAATTGTACGATCATGTGAAATATTATGAATCAGTCATCGATAGTATAAACTTAAATCAACTATATCTGCAAGTTACTGTTTCTGTTCAAATGAAAAGAAAATTAGATATACACAAAAACATACAAGGAAAACAATGGTTCAATCGTAGTTAACTTATATAAGGCTATTGATCTAATTCTATTTTCATACTATTATTTATTCTATAGATGGTATTCTATTTAATATTTTGGTCTGTATTATAACGAAGTAAACATTCAAAAATTAATACGACGTAAGTTAAAAAGACGCGAAAACAATTGTTTTTTCTAATACCTACCTAAGTGACTGGGTATAGTTTATTATTATTTTTTTATGTTTTGTTTTTCAAATGCTATAACTCTCAAGTACAAAATGTTAATAAGATAATTCAAAATAGGCAGACCAATCTAATATTATGACGAAGTATGTGCAAATGGATGATTAGCCAGAATATAAATTGCTACGTCGATAATAAAATGTATTTTTAACGTTATACACAAATTAATTAAAATCCAGTGAATCTAAGTGACCTACTAAATAACACCGTTTGACCTTTAACTGTTGAATATTTCTTGTTGAATACTAAAAAAGTGATTCTTTATTATAATAAACTATAAAACTATGCCAAGAAAAACATTTAGATTCAGAATAGCTTAATGTTAATATATACTTATAATTGTTGAGTTTAATTAATTTTTATGTTGGTAGTTTATAAAATAAAATAAAAAATAGTCTAATGAATGTGCAATCATGTGCATGATTATGATCATTACACTAACTGCAACAACGATAACAGCATCAATAACGACAACAATAATAATTAAAAAGTGTCACGTTTATATATATTTGAAGTATACGAGTATGTATATATATACATACTCGTATAATTCAAATATCACTTCATTTTTTTTTTTTTTTTAATTATTATAATACATATAAATAATATAAAATTTGATTCGCGTGGTATTTTCTTGTTTTCTTGTGAACATGTCTGATCTACGGAAATTCTGTTACACACGTACTAGGGATATTATGGTAAACCACAATAGTGCTTCTTCCATATCGTCAAAAATCACTAAAATAACTGAATACTATTGAAGAATGAAGAGAAATACAGTTGAAACTGGTATGGACAACTGAGTAAAAGTTGAAACATATAGACCATGGATCACAAAATGGCGGCCCGCGAACAAATTTTATCCGGCCAGCAGACAAAAAATAAAAACACATATTACGACAACATTCTATGTTTATAATATTTGTAATATTAATTATGTTCTTAATGTTTAGAAACAATAGCAAATAATAAATAAAATAAATAATGTTCTCATTGCATCTAATTTTAAAATAATACCTATTGCCTATTATATGTTGAAAATATGTACTTAGAATTTTAATTGTCCGCGAAAAATTTTCAGATTACTAATGTGGCCCTTCAAAAATATTAATATGTGATCACTGGTGTAGACACTATAAAATTAACGTTTTATTGTCCGTTTTACATGTTCAGTAAAATGCACAATAAGTAGTTGCGTGTAAATCGGCCTAAAGACCGTGTACACACTGAATGAGCAAGTGTTTTGAGCTACTTGGATCAGTTTGGAAGCAATTACAACACATGCAAGGTAATTGACGCACATACACTTATCGGTCAACATCAACATACGACAAAATAAAAAAAACCTGATCGGTTTCGATCGGTCTGGTTCTAATTTTGTTCCGATCAAAATATGATTAACAAAAATCAGTCGTTTGTTTTCATCAATATTATACAACCGAATACACGATATTTTCATGTCGATCGTAGACATCTTAATTTTTTTTTTTTTTGTGTGTTATTTTCTGAAAATTTTTATTTATCTCATATACCTACATTTTACCAAAGTTTTGAACTCTGTACTGGATGCATACATTTTTAAATTTCACCTATAAAATGTTTTATTTAATAATTAACGATTGAGATGTGTGTAAATTAATAAAATTAAAATAAATATAATTATATCAGTAAATGATGATTGTGCGTTCTTTTTTAAACAAGATTTTTTTACATTGAAATAGTAATTGCTCTCATCTAAAACATTAAAGCACTTTCCGGACAAGACCGGTTTATTATGTACATTTATTGAGATTTACATGAAATTGATTAGTATAGATGTCTTTCTTTTTTGTTTTTTTTTGGTTATTTCATATGATTTGTTTGCTTTTAATTTTTCTCGATTATGTTCAATATTATATGGTAATAATAATTTGTTGTAAGTATCCAAAATAAGAACATCATAAATTATAATGATCACATTATTCTTCTTTACAATTTTAGAAAACGTAATGTACCAAGTCAAAAATACATTCATAGAGTGTACAGACTTTAATAGAATATATAAACTAGTGCCGCAAATAGCGGGTGGACTGAAGGTGCATATTGAACCCAATTGAGACTCATTTATGCTTAAACAAGATCCCAGAAACAAATAATCTTTTCTTAATATTTCAGAAACTGTTGTTAATGATATGGGATTTCCGTATAACGATGTCTTAACTGCTAGTGTAATTATTATCCATCTTAGTTACGTCAACGGAGCGTTCTTTTTCCAAACTCAAAATTATAAAAAATTATTTAAGAACCTTCATTGGAAATGAAAGACTTACAAATATAAGTATTCTAAATATTCAACAGAACTCAAGATTTGAATATAAATAAAGTGATTGACGATTTTGTCAATGAAAAAGCCAGAATGTTTTTTTTTTAAATAATAATAATTAATTTAGTATTTAAGTTGTAATCAAACCATTAATGTTATTATCTAATCTAAACAATAATCAATACATAACAATTAATTAATCTTATAATACCTAAATATGTTTTTACCAACTTTATAATTTTTATTTTATTGATAAATGTTTTTGTACTTTGATAATTTTTAGTACTGTATAGGTAAATATTATTTTAAAACTGTTAAAATATTTTTAAGTAAACTCTAGTTTTATTAAATATTAAAAAGTTTATATTGTCTCATTTAAATAATTATGCTTTCTATATTAAATTATGATGAAAAAATTGTAAAGAGCTCCTAAATTATTGTTTGCATTAGAGCCCCACAAAACCTAGTTGCAGCATTGATAACAACTCTCAAAGAGTTTTTACAAACCCATAGTGGTCAACAGTGATGGACTGACACAAAATTTAGGCACCTGAATTTTTTTTAAATGGCTCTGTTTAGTTATTTAGAGGCCCAAATCAATATTTAATGATTTTATACTTATGATATCCAGAAAATATAAAATTGAAATGTATTTAATTCCATATGATTGTTCTGTATATTACATTAATCAAGTAATTGCAATTATGTGATTAATATAAATGTAATAACTTTGTATCAAATTAAAATAAATTAGATTAACTATTACAGACAACATAAATTATCATTATATAAATTATAATACAAAAATTGTAAGTTATAAACTATAAGTGTTACATTTTTTTTTAACGTCTGAATATCTTAGACACCATTTTCCTATCTAAAAAATGGTTTTAAAATAGAATATAAAACTAAATAAGTAAGATATATCTTGATTTATGGATGAGTTTTATATTTTTAGATATTTTTTGATAAATTAAGTGAATTATTTAATGTAATAGACAACTTAATATCAATACAGAAAGCAATTTTAGTTATTTTAAATTAAAAATAGTAGTACAACTTTAATCTCAAAATTAAATTAAATTATTTTAAAAACATAAATTATAAGCTTTACTTCTTAATATTATGATATTATAATAATAAATATGAAATGTTTTCAATACATATAATGTATACTATATTTTGTTTTGGAAGTTATGATATTATAAAGCACCTTAAAAGGACATTTGTATAATCTTTTTAAGGAATAATATATAATATAATTTGCCATATTTTGAAAATGCCAACTATACCAAAAATCTAATTTTTGTGATTTGAAACATAATTTTAAATTGTATTAGGAATTTTTTTTTTATATGTTACATTAAATACACTATTTGCTTATTTGATTTTCTTATAATCTATACTCTGAAATAAATTATTCAAAAATATTGGCAAATATAAGTTAATATTTAATATCTAATAGTAGTATTTAAAATTAGTGTATTTTTGTAATAATAGTTATAAGAATAATCTAGTTTCCTGTTTTTGACTATGGGTATTATACTATATTATATTAATATTAATATTTTACAGTTTGCTATTTCTCTATTTTAATGTTAATGATTATCATTATAGAAATATTAACAATTTATCTATAATAATTTAACTAATTCATTTTATGAAAATTATTATGATCAAATTTAGAGATAATTTTTTTAAGAATGTTTCATAGTTTCATATAATAATTTAGTAGATATATTAATGAAAGTGTTTAAAAAGCATTAAATATATATATATATATAACATAGTTTACTCGACTTCCGAGTATCAGAAACAAATATATATACAAAGTACTAAATAGTGGGCTTTTATATAACAGAGAATCACCCAAGGGAGGAGTTTCGGGTCTGGACCCCTCCCATTGGAATTTCTACATACTCAACGGTTTAATAGTAAATAGTATATTTTAATTTCCCATTATATTCAATGTACAAAGTTTATAGATTATATAATATATATATAATGTATAAACCATACTATAGTATATTAACAGTAATTTTTTGGTATTGAGTTAAACTATAGTTATAATTAGAGAACAAATAAAATTTAAATTTTGGACTCTCCCCCATAAAAAATTCCTGGTTACATTCCTGGAATTGCCTGTAGAAGAATTCAGTTTATTAAGTAACTGGTAGTTTTTAATACTATTATTTATACATTATTTATAATAATATAAAATGAATTATAAATAAAAAATTCAAATAAATTTATTAGGAATAAAAAACCTAGTTAATATGAAATATTTGTTCTAGAGCTTAATAGTACACTAAAATGCACTTATTATAATACAATTTTAGTAAGTATTAAAGTAATACAAGTTGTTAATACATTTCATCATTCCTTTGTTAATACCTTCCAAATTCGCTACATTTTTAAATAAAATATTCATTTAGTATATAATTTTACTAGTAATACTTATAAAATTCCATAAATTATAATTTAAACAATTAATTTCTAAGGATTAGAAAAGGTTAACTGAACTGTAACTAAATATATAATAGTAACATAATAAACTGTTTCTATGTATATACAATATATGTACAAATACGTACAAATTTAAACTTATACTACTTACGTATAATAACGTATAAAGTATATATACGTATAAAGTATATACTAACGTATACTCTTTGAATATTTTATACATACTTTGAATCATTGTAAACTGGACCTTCGGACATGTAACCTGGATCTGTAGCTAGAATTTGTCTTGACTGAATGTCATATTGAAGAACATCACCATCAGATACATAACCTACAAGGAAGACAGTTAATGTGAATTGTTCATTTTTTCTTTACAATAACACAATAATAGTAGCTGTCAATAAAATCAATTGTGAA
The DNA here is from genome assembly GCF_003268045.1 of Sipha flava. Taxonomy (NCBI): domain Eukaryota; kingdom Metazoa; phylum Arthropoda; class Insecta; order Hemiptera; family Aphididae; genus Sipha; species Sipha flava. The sequence goes on from NW_020272062.1 coordinate 1,378,406, forward strand.
TTTACCAGATGATTGTTGCCCATAGTCTGAATCAGCAGAAATACGTTTTTCTTGAAAATTACCATTTATACAGTTATTTTGAGAGGCTCCTAAAAAAAAAAAACATCAAAATTATTATTCAATAAATAACATAAAATGTATACATTAATTTTTTTTTTTTTATTATAATTTGATATAAAGTGATAAGTTTAATAACATTTAAATAATCTTATTCAGAAACTTTTTGTTAAAAGATTGAATTGAATTATTATTATTTTTTAATTCAATAGTATTAAAGTCTAATAATACAGAAAAGTTAATTATTTAATTAATACGATACCACAATAATGGCTTTGGCTTTATTATAACAATACACAGTATATACTAATTTGTTTATATTTTAATAATACTAATAAATCATTATTTCTTAATAAAAAATTTATAAATGTAATTATATTTTATATTTATAAGTCATAAAATAAATTATGTGGACCTTTGTTGTCGCAATATGTTTTATTTTCATGCTAAATTTTAACATATAGTCTTTAAAATAATATATTTCACTATAAATTGATATTATACATTTATGAGCCGTCTGTTTTTATTAATACTATGAAATATACAATTAATATCAATTACAATACCTAAATCTGAGGGTATAGTACGGTGTTGGGGTACAATAATTGATCTTTTATATCCTCTCAGTAACGGTTCCATTGGTTTTACATTCAAAGCTGGATCTTCTTCTTCTGTAAATGAGCTCTGTTTTTCATGTCTTATTTCATTCAAAATTAAACTAGAAGTCTGAAAAAAAGAAATCAAATTAAATCAAATCATAGTTGAAATGTATTTCTGAAACATACATCTTCAGATTTTGTAGGTTCACTACATTTATCTAATGGTTTCAAATTATTTTTTTCTAAGGTATCATCCATTTTTTTAGATTCTGAATTTATTTGTAGCATTGGTGCAACAGTATGTGTTGGTTTTGCCATTCCTTTGACAGTGGCAACTGGTTTTGGGATTCCAGTTCCACTAAGCCTTACAGATTGGCTTTGTGATAGTTCCATTGTAGATGAATTAGATAGATCTTCTTTATCTGAACTTAATATCTGTTAAGAATCCAAACAAAAAAGATTAACATCATGTATAAATTTTACACAAGTATATTTCAATTCTTACTTCAGCACTTTTTCTTTGGGGATTTTCATATTTAGGAGGTGTAGATGATTTAATACTAATTTTTGAGAGACGTGATTCAGATGGTACAGGTGGTCTTGCAATTTTTTTTCTTAATACTGGTTTTGTAACTTCTATAGGATTTTCTTTTTTTTCTAGACTGTAAACAAATTATGAAAAATAAGAAAATTATTTATTTATAATATTTCAAGAGAGTTGCATATACCTAGGCACTGTTTTAGGTTCATTGGAAAGACTATTTGATGAATCACTACGTTCCGATCGAGCAGAACTGAATCCACTTGAGCTGGATGTTCTTTTCGTACTACTGATAACTGAAAAAACCAATTAGATATTAGATATTATTATGTTATGCACTAAACTATCTTAAAATATTGTGAATGAAAAACCTTGTTTGTTGCATTTCTCCTTTTGATTGGATGCTTTCAGCTTTTCCAACAAAGCACTGTTTTTTTGTGCAGAACTGTACGGGCTTGCGATATTGGTTTTGACGGGCACTCCATTTTTCTGACTGAAAAATTTGAATCTTAAGTCAACAAACTGTTGAGCAAAAAAAAAATTACGTTATAATTGTAAGAAAATATTTTATTACTTGGCGTTTTTAGGCGAAGCAATTGGCGTTCTAATGATAGTTTTCGGTGACGGTATAAACGTGTGCGGACTAGTCGATCTGGAACTACTGTTTGACGTGCATTTGAGTCCGGTATATGGACCTATAATTATTAGGAGAAAAAAACGAAACGTTACAAAAACGTATAGGTGTTGCGTTCGACACGCATTACGTTCGAACCGAAGGAGAGAGGGAAATCGAAAACAACAATCGTTGGTTTAATTTAAAACCCCGTGTGCGTAGGTTTATAGAGGTGAAGCATACCTACATATACCGTCCGTTCACAGTGTTGCGTACACGATGCACGTGATGACGAAACCCGACGATGGTAATGATAATAATAATAATAATAACAATATGGTGTGGTGATTTTCTTTTTCCTTTGTACCTATCCTTTTGCTATCTGGTCCCTAAAGGAAATAAAAACGAACAGGTGCAACGCGCGTTAAACGTACACAGATAAGAACTGGTGCGGCTGGTGAAACGCGTGATAAGGAAGCAGCAACAGGCACGACTGCAGGACGTCGTTGAACGCATCGTAATATGCACGGGGTGACGTCATCGGCCGGAAATGTCGGGAAGGGTGCGGTGGACGGGCCGACCGATAGCGCTCGCGCGTACGCGTAAGAAAAACTGTCATTAGATAATCATGTACATATAACAGAGGCGGCCAAACTTTTTTCGGCCACGATCTACTAAAAATATACTTCACCTTTGACAATCGACTTTCTGGGAAAATTTTTTTATTAACCAGAATAAAAGATACAAACTATACGGATAAAACTTATCGACAATTTATTCATAACCACCACGATTAATTTTCGTGCACGTGGCCTAAAAATAAATTCTAACATGATCGACTCTGAAATCGTCCGCGATCGACCGTTTGGCCGTCCCTGATGTATAACAATAGAAGGAGCGAGCGAGAGAGAAAGAAAACAAAAAAAAAAACAATATAGAAAGGGTGACTCAAAACGAACCGGTGAAATTGGACGTTCGTATGATGTGTTTTCTCGGTCCGAGTGGCGAATTCGATACATTTTTCGTGTTCTGATAATCGGTGACAGATTTATGGGACCGCGAACTATGCGATCGTATGGGGTGACAAATTGTTATTGAATAATTTCAAAAACCATTTTTAATAAGTATGTAGTATCTACAAGTAAAAAATACCCATACTATTTTGAAACAATTATTCTAATATTGTTTTATATGATCGCTGCGCATAAGGTGTATTTCATCACCACGATCGATTCTTTATATTATTATACGCAAGTACGGTGTAGGTACTCGAAGTTCATAAGGGTACCTTTTGAAAGATTGCAGCACCTGACGCAATATTTCATCACTACGGTTCTGTTCTCTGTGTGCTGAATCCATATACACAATCATTTCGAAATCGTCGACTATTTTGGAACACGCGGGGATCGGAAGAAGAAAGCTTACGACTTACTCCCCCTAAATATTACCCGAAAATGCCTTTACTGTGGTGTGAACACAGCCAATGCGGTTAATGTAAGCTATATTGGAAAATAATTTAAGTCCCTCCATGTTGTAATTCACTAACTCGCGCCCGTAAAAGTGATGGGAGACGTTTACTATTTTTCTTTCGCCAAAAATAATTTTTTATGTACACGTACTTGTAATTTATTTGGATGTAGAATTGAAAATATTTTTACTGAAAAAGAGGTTTTAATTATTTTTCCCGACGTCGGCAGTTGGACTATTCCGATATCATATACTTAAACTTATTCGAATCTTATAATGGATTTTTACATTTTTATATTATAATAATTTAATTTATAGACATTCAATACTGATTGCGCCGATGTCTATGTACGGACATACATTGCGCGAAGCAGTTTAATTAAACACGTACCATTTCAAAAGTATTAAGACGCATAAGCGGTAGAGCTCTAAAGTATTATAATTCCGAATAATTTAACATTGATAACCAAAAACGTGTACCTACATATTGTACGTTTATTGATTCATGGGCAACATATTTTCCCTTATATAGATAATCAAAAAGCTTTTTCTTTCCATCGTCTACCATATGCATATTTAATATCACTTATAAATTATATTGTAATATTGAACTGCCCAAGACCGATAAAGTGTCTTACGATTTAATTTATTAGATTCGACCGGCTTAATTTAATAAAAAATTAGTTTTAAATAACAGTCAACAGTTTATATAGGTGAAACGGAGAATAACACTCGATATTCAATTTCTTATATCCAAAGGAACTGTACTACGTGTGTATTTTATAAATGTTTCGTTGTCATTGATAACATTTTTGATATTAAAACCGTCTGATCAAGGCTGATTTGAAATTCAAAAACAAAATTAAATTTATTTAATTCCAAAAGAAAATCATTAAGTTAATAAATTGATGAATTTTATAAAACAATTTACATCTAAACGTTTTTGTATTTAATTTTGTCATTATTTTCTTAAAAGTTTCTTGAAACTAAGAATACCAAAGAAAAGTGTATATAATACCTGAAAGTGTCGAGTAACATTGATGATCACGAAAAAACTATTAAAAAAGTTTCTTTGAGTTTAATTACAAAATAATTAATTTGTAATAAGACTTTCTAGGATTATTTAAAGTTTTTTGAGTTACAATTTAGGAAAATTATTGTTCTTAATTCTTATCATAACATTTTAAATAATAAATTAAAAATAAAAATAAGTGGCTTACCTAAGTTTAAAACTTATATAATATTTTAATATTTAATGTAAGAAAATATTAAGACTTATATAAGTATATTGAATTAAAATATTACATTGAACACAGATTAATATATTTTATGCAAAAGTATTCATATCTTTATATGGATTGCGATTTTCAGTTTTTAATTGATAAACACTGACTAATGAATAACTGGATAAATAATTTATTTAATTAAAAAAAATTTAAAAAAGTTATTTTATATTAATTTCCAAAACATTTGAGTACCGTATTGTGCTTATAAATTATAAAAACCAGCACGGTTACTGTGTACCGTAACTTGTTCGTATAGTACAATGGTAAAATTATAAAAGTTCCCACATCCTAATCAAATGCTTGTAGCAGGTAGGTAGTTACTCACTGTTGGCAGCAGGTGTATTTTGCAATTGATGAAATCTCTGAGCGAACGGGGTGGGTATGCTTGTGATACTGCCCGAGTGTAAGGTGGGTCCAGGAAGTCTATAACAATAGAAATTAACAATAACTTCATCAAAACGAATGCGTATAAAGAAAAAAAACGTTTAATGTATTTAAATATACATATATATATATATATAAATATCATATAAATAAAAAGAAAAAAAAAACCCGACTATTGTTAACTGTAATATAATATTATATACAAATTTATTTTAAGCGGAACCTTATTCTAACTTCAGGAGACGTCGGGACACTCCTGGACTGATGACGACGCGCACTGTTTGAATTCCCCATTGGAACTGAACACCGTCATCTTTGTTAGGGTAAAAAGGGACGAAGGGTCCACGCCCTTACTACATCCACAATGACGTAATTTATTTTCATTTTTCCCCCCACTCATCTAAATGCGTTATACTCTATTATTTGTCTCGAACACGATTTATCACTCACGTTTCCTCTAAACATTACCTTGATTGCTTCATATCTGTAGGTATTTTCGATTTGGGGCCTTCGGTTTTCTGCTGTTGTTTCTGCTTTTGTTTGTACTTAGAGAGGGCGAAGAACAGGCCCAATATAGCTTTCAGATTACCTTCCTTGATGTCATGAGCCGTAATGCCATCTAACGCGATGCCCAGTGTCTCCAGCAAGTCCAAGCAACTCTTGATATTTCCCAACTGAAACATGTACAAATAATCATGTCATTTATTTGAATTTTTAACTTTAAATAGACAATTATTTAAATCTATACACCGCAATATTATTCCATTGCGCACATATTATTACTGTATTAGAATTAATGATTATCTGATTAGTTGATAATAAATTCGACTAAATTGCAGTATTGCACATAACATTACATTACGGCATCATTAATTATTATAATCAATAATAATCACTATAAATATGAAGCAAAGAATTATACAATAAGCAATGACATATAGCCATTTCTTTAAGAAAAATACGCGTCATGATTTACTTTTTAACCGTTTTCAAAATGTTCGATCTCAATAAATAATAATATAGTTCGTTTTTACGACCAACGTTCAATCGGAAGGTGATGGTTAAACACACCGTTGATAACATGGGTGGCTTATATAAAGACTATATGGACCTAAAAGTGTTTTCGCAGATCTGTGATATAACTGTGTATAGATGATAAAAATAATGACATTTGACATCTGACCTTACTAGAAATCGACATCAAATCTAATATTACTGATGATGTGGTATACGCGTATTTTCCGTCCACTTTCAAATTGCTGTATGGGTTCTAACTACCTGTTAAATGCTATAATAATTATCAAATGACGTATAGAAGAAATGTAAAGTAACATATCTATTAAAAATAAATAAGATAATAATAATTTAAGTTATACGCAACTCGTGTGTAATATATAGTAAGTGAATAACTTAAAAGAAAAGGCAAGTGCCTAGAGCTAAGACTTATGAGACAGGAGCATAAACATATATTTACTGAAGGTACTATTATTCTGTAACGATAATTAATCTTTATGTAGACTAATTATTTCGATTTATTTTTTCGATTATTGCGATTCTTCCTAATGTTATATATTTACTCTAATTAAAATGATAAATTAATCTTATTAAACATATGCGTCACCACCACCGCATCGAAATGGAAAATAAACGAACAATTGGAGATTACACTTCCTCGCTCCCGCCGGTTTCTGATTCATGAAGAAAATAATGGACTTTAGAAACGTAATTTTACAGCTGAAATAATATTAGTACAGTAATATTTGTCGAAAAGAATCATTTTTCTCGTTCTTTTTATTGTTTGTTTGACAAACATATTTTCCAAAAGTGTAGAATGTTCGCTTATTTTTATTAATAATTACGTATTATTTTTGGAGAGTGAAATAGTAATCAATGTATTATTTTTCATAGTTTTTATATTTATGAATCGCATGGGGTTTAGTTTTTCAAATTCAAAATATTATCCAAAATCAATTTATTTGTTTTCCGTGTTCAAAAGTTCTGAAATCCCGCAAGAGCAGTTAAAATAAAAATAATTAGTTATTAAACTTCATCGAAAACAAAATAATTATGTTTCATCATAAAAACGGGATTTTATTTTAGTTTGACAACTTTAGACCACCGTAATCTTTGATTTATATATAAACATTTATTATTTAACAACATACGCACGTATATGTATATGATATGACATATTTACTATGTTAATATATCTAATCGTGCATAAATAAAATATGAGTAAATTGATAAGTATTTTATGTATATTTGTGTTGTACTTGTTGATTTTCCCACAATTAGTCGCGTGTGAATGTTGTTCCGAGAAACAACTTAATTTTTGTAATTATAGGCACTAATTTTTTTACCATTGTAATTAGTCATGTTGTGAACGGTTTAAATCGATGAATATTATTTTTTAAATCGTGTTATGTTTTTACACTATAACTTTGAAAATTTTAAGTATATATTATATATTATATTTTAAGTATATAATATATACTTAAAATTTTCAAAGTTAAAGTGTAAAAAAACAATACGATTTAAAAAATAATATGCATATTATGCTAATATAGTATCTACGAATATATACGAATACACTTCAATTCAAATATTATGATACATATATAAGTCGGTAATTGGTAATACAATTGCTACAAATGTTATTTTTTTTTATGTTATGTTATGCGTATTGCTATTCGTTAAAATAGCAATATAATTTCCAATGACACTGTTCTAATCCAATATGCGCGTACATGTGCTTTTCTATTTCGAGTAGTATCATCAAATCCTAAAAGCTTTGCCAATTAATCAGTACTTAAACCCAAATGATAATTTATTCGAATATATCATCATTGCAACGATGGAAGTGCAGAACTATTCGATCGTAAAGTCACGTATTCTATGTCTTATTATATTTATTCTTTCTCTATACTACGTATTACGTAACAGTATACGTATATGTAAAAAGTTAATGTATACGTCATCGTATACCATTCATTACACAACTTTATATTATGTACTCCTCTGAAGCCAAAAAAATTTTGGTTTAATTTACTTCAAACGAAGAGGGTATATAAAATCATGCTGTGCGACGTCATTAAAAAAAATATATATGTAAAAATACTCGGTGAACAATAAAAAAGTTATTTTGTAAAAATGTAGTAAGTACTTATAATACACGTATTAGTTAAAAAAATTTTTTAGTTAAATTTTAGTTTTAAAATAATTATGGTAAGTTATAAAACGAACATATAGAACGATATATACATATATATATATATACAACGAAAATATATAAACATATATTTATGATTAATAACTATTAAATTCTTAAGTTTAATACTAAAATGAATAAAAATATTAAAAAAATTATGAACAAAAAATATAGTGTAACAAAATACAATAAGCTATTATGCTTAAATTGTTCAAGATACTGAATTGATCATTTCAGAACGAAAATATTTTTCGAGTACTTTTAGTAACGCATAGTAACATATTTTATAAATATTTCATGTTTATTTTTTCAATGACTATATTGGAATAAGAAAAATTAAAATACTTGTTTTAATAATTGAAGTACTCTGTGGCTCGCGATGATGCACAATTAATTGACGAATTTTAAACATAAAATATACATCTAAAATAATTTATTTTGTTTCTAAACTCGCATAACTTTTCATCAATAATATTCTCCGTAGTTTATTGATGAGTAAAATTGGCACTTTCGAAATAATATAATATATTATAATATATTATTTATTCAATACACGGATTGCATATGTTGGTCTTGGTTCACTTGGAAAGCAAATAATAATTAAACTGTGTGTAGAATAATGAGTTAAATTCCACAAAGACTTTTGTTATTGGTATGTACGATGTTATAGATACATATTACATATTCATGATCGTCAAAATGTTCAACTATGTAATAAGCAAGGATTTAATATTAAATTTAGACTTGCAAATCTTTACTTATCATTTTATTCGACATTTTTATTTTAAGTACATTTTCATCGTCAATTGCATACAGGTACTTGAAGGTAAATACAAACATACAATAAGATATTACAATGTAACGTTGTATAGTATACTATAAACGTATTTATTTATATGTTAAAATGTACGATACGTATTCATATGTATAATATATTTATATTATAATACATACGTATATACCCAATGCATTGTTTTTACAATGTTCAGTGTGAGTTGCATTTTTGTTATGAATGTATGCATTATAAAATTAAAATCGAAGAGTAACTATTTTAATATCTGTACACACGAGTTAAGACAATAAATTACTTGTCCATTGTGTACTTATTAAATGGCTAATGGAAGTTTTATAGTATAATCTTGGTGTTTTAAATTTGCGAGTGTATTCCGTAAGCTTCGCTAGAAACAATTTAGAATAAAGGTCAACATATCCTTGTACGATACGTTTACATTTCATAATATTTCGTAGTTCCACTAATGTTGAACCATTAACAAAAGATACTTAATGCATGTGTAATTATAAACATACCGCTATATACCACAGACGACCAAGGTAGAAAGTGATATTTAAGACGTTAAAAAATACTTTACCTAGCACCTTTAAATATAGTTCGTTTATTGTTATTATGGCGATTTCGTTAAACAAAATTCAAAATTGTATATTAAGTGTTGATAATGTATGCATTATGTATATTATATTCTATCACAGTAATTTATTGAATCAATAAGTTTGAACTTAATTTTTACGTGATTCATATTATTTCGATGATTACTTGAAAAAAGTTTTCAACATTTTTCATTATTTCTTTTACTATTAATAAGAATATAACTACAATTTTACATCAATACTTTTTTGTTAATTACAAATTAAAACTATATTTTTTAAGCAAATCGGGGACGTATTTCTTTCCATCGAATGACCCGTTTTACAATAAAACAATTAGTCAATTGTTTTATCGTGCGAATAAGTTAGTTGACAGATATCACGTTACAAAAATTTTCTATGGGACTCAAGCGTGGACGCCCATACGATCTTACTTTGTAATTATTTATCAATATTTTTTTTTTTCTCTTTTCTGAGTTATAAATACTAAAACTTAGCCGATATCTTATTACTATTACTCTAATTATTATATATTGTCCAAATGCTAAGAAAAAAAAATGTATATAATCAACAATAAGTTAGGATGACTTACGTCAGTAAAACTTTATTTAATAAAAATAAAAAAAAATACAAACATTTTCAGGAGAAATTAAAGAGTTTAACAAAAATTTTATATTTTCAGCGTGGAGGTATGCGAAATCAATGTTTGGTGGAGTCGATATAGCCCCCAACATTTAACCGAAATGCATAAACTGATTATAAACATCAAATTTGTAAATAGTGTATGAAGTGCTTACAAATTATGTATTGTAATTATTATATTATGTTTGTATTAGATACAAGATAATGAAATTGAATATAAAACAGTTTGTTATCCCGTATTGATATTTGTTTTAAATTTAAATGGTCTAGTTAAATCTCTTCAGCTATCCCTATAATTTTACACACAGAAACTATAGTGAAATTATCACATGCACTGTGTAGATTGGATTCTGTAGCTCACTTTTAATTAAAAAAATAAATAATAATAATAAAATGTATAAATAAGCCAACAGAAGCCCTTGCAATGCAAGTACAAAATGAAATAAGATTTCTTCGCATATATATGGACGTATTAATGCATGCACTTTTAACTATGGAATGACCAATGAACAAAAGGGGAACAAGACAATGACGTTTCTTTCTGTATATCAATTTTTTTCATCTTGTTCGCGATCGACCAACTTAACCTATTATGATTCATATAATAACCAAAAACTAATTTGGTGGAACAGAAACCGCAAAAAATAACAATGACCTTGATAAATGATAATAATGTATCATTATATATTATTTACCTCGCGTTCCTATTGTCAGGATGTTTTTGATTTTTATATTTTCACAAAAATACAATTATGAAATAAATAACATTTATTATAAAATAGTGATCACTGATATTGAAAAGTATAAACATTCACACAAAAGTTCTATTAATGATTTAAAAATGTTATTTAAACGATTTATTTTAATGATTTTAACGATTTAAATGATGAATCAAAACATTTGCATACTAAGACCATTATTAAATACAACTCGAGTAGAGTTATTAAAAAAAAAATATGAAATTAACTTTAATATTGTAAAACAAAATGAACAAATCCGTTCCTAATGAGTGCGATAAACAATAGACGTTATGTAGAATAGTACATTTTTATAATCGAGATTGCGGTTACATTTAATATACTTTCACGCCCGTACACGTACATATTTTTATATAATATGTTCAAAAGTAATAAATATAGTTCTTAAATCTATTTTTTAATCTAATTAATTAGGTAAACATTATTTAATTCCTATAGATTTAAAATTTAATGAACGTATTGTTTATAAACTATTGGCATGAATAATACAACAATAAACAGCGGTCAGCGGTAGGTTAATGTTATATTATGTTTATGTAATTAAATGATAATCGGAATTTAATAGGTTTCTTCCTATAGGACATAAGAATATTTAAAAAATAAATCGGTAATTCAGTGGTTTTTTTTAAAGAGAAGTTTACTTTTTAAATTTTATATTTAACTCAAAAATTAGACAAACTTTGATCTTTAATCGTGAAATGAGAAGAAATATTAAACAATGCCCTACAAAGTTAGGGAAAATAAATAATAAGAAAACATTAATAATATTACCGATCGGATAACTCTAAAATGGAAATGCGTTACTTAAATCGGTTAATGCTAAACAGACATCGTGTCACGTTTTAACTAAAGTAACTTTATTAACGGTTTTTTTTTATATATATTTTATAAATAGATAACCATTCCTCAACGCGTATGCAAATTTATGTTTCAAACAACTTATGTCACTCTTTTATATTAAAACTGATATGAAAATACATTAATAAAAAATAAAAATAAATACATAAAAACACATCCGTTTTGCATAACCTGATTCGTTTCAAGTATAGGTATCTGTTGTGAATTTATCTTCTCCCCTTATTACGAAAGGTCTTTGGCTCGGCGGCGCGTGCAGAACTTAAAGTGAGGGGGGCGCAAAGGAGACTCAGCCCCCTATTTCTCACAGCGCTTATAAAGCATCTCTTTTAACATTTATCCGAATATTTTACTGAAACACTCGTTTATTAAAAATAATCATACACAACAAAACAGTTGAAAAATTGGCTATGCAATTTAGTCGCTGTCATTAATATAAAATATAAAATAAAATATATACATACGTTTTTTTTAATTTGTTTTATTCGATTAAAATGTATTTACAATCTGTTATCTAATACAATAAGTAAGTAATTTACAAGTTGATACATTTCTTCAGCACATGAATAGTTTGTGGAGGAAATTGTTCACTAACGACACCTCATAATGTACATTTCCATTTATAATTAATTACCTAGTAATTGTACAGGGCTATATGGAACGCTAAGAATATTATACGAATCCGAGTCCCCTCCGGCCCTTTTTTGCCGCACTTCAAACCCTGGACGTGCGCAAACAAACCGTCGCTAGTCCGGTCGTACACGACGCGCGCACACGCGTGACTGTTCCTCCGGACGCGGTTACGAGCGAGTTACTCGTGTCCGGCAAAAGATTTTCGAAAACGTCTAACGCGCACAGCGCCCGACGGGCAAAGTCCGGAACCTCGCGTTTAGCGCCACGCGTACGGTAACAACGAGTTGACCGAGTCTAGCGCGAAAACTTCCGACTGGAGTTAAAACGAAAATAATAACGTTCGATCCGTATAAATTAACGGTTACCGTACCGCGAGTGTACACGGCGGCGGCGCAGGACGGAAAAGACCCCGGGGCTGAGGTTTTCGACGTGGAAAAACGCGGACGAGCAAGTAATAACGATTCCGTGCTGCGGTGCAATTAAAAAACGATTTTTTTCCCTTCTTCGTATGCTTCTCGGATGCGCACCGAACGAAAATCGCACGTCCGACAGTTGCGTACCGACGCCGTTAGGTCCGTTGTCCAATCGAAACGCGTACACCGGCGCACACGGTGTCATTGTTCAAAAATCGGTTCGTTTTAAACGTTTTACGTTTTTTTTTTTTTTTTTTTTTATTATTTATTAGTCCGTTACTCCGTCCGAACAAAATAATCGCGGACCTTAATCACGCCCCGTGTGTACGATATTCTGTGCGGTTCGTACCTACATTGATCGAAGTGCGCGATCTCGCAGATGTACGGTTAATTCCGGGGCAAACGTAATAATATTGCGCGTGCACGACGAAGTTATATATAAAAAAAAAAAAATAGGAGCCTAGAAAAAAACGGGGTGAGAAATAAATAAAATGAAACTTTTTTGTTAATTACAAATTAAAACTATATTTTTTTAGCAAATTGGGGACGTATTTCTTTCCATCGAATGACCCGTTTTGCAATAAAACAATTAGTCAATTGTTTTATCGCGCGAATAAGTTAGTTGACAGATATCACGTTACGAACATTTTCAGGAGAAATTAAAGAGTTCAACTCAAATTTTATACTTTCCGCGTGGAGGTATGCGAAATCAATGTTTGGTGGAGTCGATATAACCCGCAACATTTAATTGAAATGCATAAACTGATTATAAACATATAAATAAAATATAAAAAAAAAACTACAAAGCAGACTTGAAATTATAGAATTATGTAAACATATATACATATATACCTATGTTATATCATTAAAGGCACATATGTCCCGGAGGTAACGACCTCTTGCGCACGACTGTCAGGAAACATTTTAAGGTTATAGGTCACTGTACCGCCGCAAAACAATTGCCTACGAATACGGTTTTAAAACAGTATTTCACTTATTTGTAAAATCGTTCGCACGTGTCGTTCGCGCACTATCAATTTCAAGTTATGACTGATGATAAAATTCCCTACATTAAACGGAATACCTGTGCAGCATGTACCGCGAATAATACTATTATGTTTTTTCACCCTTGAGTTTACAACGTACAGCATTGTTACGTGTTGTGCTTCGGTACATTGACGTTTTAATTTTTAAGCCAAACAAACAATGTTCAATGATGCAATTTTTAAGTCAGATGTAATGTACCGTACGCGAAACGATTTGCATCGCTTAAATCGAAATGTCTTTTTGTTCGGTTTAAAAATGAAAATCGGATAGTTTACGAGTGTTATTATGATATACCTTAGTAGTTGGTGATAATTATATTTTAAGTAAAAAAAAAAAAATCAACATCGGCGATAATAATCACTTGTGTGAACCATCACATAAGTATATAGTATGGTATAGTATAAATATGTACAGTGACATAAAAAAAAAAAAGCGATAAGTTATTATTGTTTCATCCATACTGCTGCATTCATATTTCATACCTACCTATATGTACGTTAAATGTAAAGAATCGCACATTTTTCTCTTCGGGTGAATATTTTTATTTTAACAACGATTACGTATTATTTAAAACACCAGAGTACTTATAATATTGTATTTTATGCGTAAAAAGAGAAGAACACTAAAAAAATAAGCTTGACACGCAAAAAACCACTGCATTTAATATTTTTAGAAATAATCACCAAATTATAGCCTGTTATTAGTTACGTGGTAGGTATATATTATAAATAATAAACTTCAAAACATTTTTTTATTAATAAACTTTTGAAGAAACTAAAAACTAAACATTGAAATAGTCAAGATATTTGTGTTCAAAATACATTTTCTGACAAATTCATCGTGTAATATTAAATTTGCTGTGTTTATTATTTATACTTTTTATTCTTTAATTATTTTTATTATTGTTCGTCCGACTAAATTGTCAGTAACTCGCATTCCATTGAACAATTCGTGATTAAAAAAAAAAAGAACATTAATATAAAATGTTTTATGTGACTCGTATTAAGTACTCTAAAGAAATATATACATATATTTTTTACTTATAGTAGTTCAAATGTTAATTTCATTTTTTTTCGGACATTTATTTTTATTAAATTCCAAAAAGGTTTCGATGTGAAATACCGTGCAAATTTGTTGCTGACTTGTGGTACAAGTGTGTTCTGTACCGAATTTCAATAGGAACAAGAACATAATATGTAATGTGCATTATTTAAGAAATTGTTGAACAAAATACACATACAATATACATTTTTAAAAAAAAAAAAAAAATTAAATTGATGATGCAGTGATTAATGATGAGAGCAAAAAATAGGATAACAAAATAATTTGGTTTAGATTACCTTAAGGTATAATATCATTATGCGGGTGTATTATAATTTGGGTTCTATAAAATTTTTCACCTGCACGTTTTCTTTTTTTCTTAATTGCGTAACAGCAGCGTAACGGATAAATATTATTATTACCGTTACATTGTATACGAACGTTTTCGTGCATGATTTTCGCATTAGGTAACTAATGTGTATTGGTATTATTGTTTTCGCATTATAAACTGAGCACTGATCTTTTTTTCCCCGAGACTAGAACCAGACTACAATGATGTGAACCGCATAAAAATAAATACCAAGGTTATCCGTGACAAAATTGACAATTATTGTTCTCTCTCTCCTTTTTTTTTTCTTATTAATGGTCGAGATGAAGTCACAGGTTTCCATTTGAGACGTGACAATTCGTATTATTTGGCGACTGAAACCGTTGTCTAGGTGAATTTATGTATTGTAAAGAATTTCGTTCAACCAAAAACTCAAATGTAGCTATGGCCTCGGCAATGTCAAATATTAATTAAACGTCGAGTGCGATGAAAAAAAAAAACTGTTAAAGTTGACAGAAAAAGCACGATCGAAAAAAAAAAATGTAAATATGTTTATTTATGCAATTTATTTTGTACACATAATTAAAACGTATGTGGTGCGGTGTTGGTTTATGTTATGAATAGGTAATTTAATATTATATTTCCTTATTTTACAAAAATATCTTAAATTATACTATTATTCGTCACACTTAAAAAGAAGAAAATATTTCTTAAAAAAATATTGTTTACTTCACAGTTTACACCTATTACGATGTTTCACTATACATGTTTATATTATTGTAATATG
The DNA here is from genome assembly GCF_003268045.1 of Sipha flava. Lineage (NCBI taxonomy): Eukaryota > Metazoa > Arthropoda > Insecta > Hemiptera > Aphididae > Sipha > Sipha flava. Next base: position 1,394,448 of record NW_020272062.1, read on the forward strand.
TTCTTGTTATTATTTGTTTTAAAAATATAATTATTACAATGAACCGTTTTACATTTTCATCTGTTTTAATTTATTCCCATGTAAACACTAATTTAATTAATTCCCATATAAATTAAATATTATTATATTTAAATATGTATTATTGTGTAATTCTGATTAAAAACTAATTTAACATCTCTATAGCTACTAGTTTTTAAATACAAATTTTATGGGAATAATAATAAAAATATATATAATGATGACATAAAAATAAAGTATGCTGAAGAGCTAATCCGATCGTGTAGGCTTCCGAATAAGGCTTTGGTGACTTGTACAAGGTATGATCTGACCGAAAACAAGTAGCTAAATTAATACAGAAATTTATTACAAATTAATGTGTCATAGTGGATCGCAATAAAAGCCAGTATAATATTAAATTCGAACCACCCAAAATTATAAATCTCGGTGGGTCAATTATTCTGATTTAAAATTTAATATTTATCTTTAAATTTACACCTATATAAATGTATAATTGCATACATTAAATATTCAATAAGATATTCGAAAAAATCTTATTATAATGTATTTTATTAATATTTTTATAGTTGTGCTATTTATTTTACTTGAATTTATTCAAAGTAAAATTGTTAAGCATTTCTAAATTTCTAGAATAAAAACACTAACATATATTTAAAAATAGTGTATATAGTAAGCTAAAAAGCAATGATAATGTAGTGTTAGTAGTTCAGTACCGAATAATGAAAGTATATATTCAAATAATACTGAAAACCAAAATTCCTATTTGGAACATATTAATAGTCATTTTTACATGGGTAAATCAACTGTAAATTATAAGTATCATGTAGTGTTCATATGTTCATTAAAAAAAATTTAAATCGTACATTATAGTATAAATGTATTAAAGAAATATATTTCATATCATATTAACCATGTCTATGTAGTATAATTGTAATCATTTTAATATTTTGAGTTTTATTTTTTTTTGTATAGCTTATATTCGTGAAAAAATATAAAAGCATAACAGATTTAATGTGACAAAAGTAAAATGAAATTAGAAATTAGTATTAACTACACAAATAAGTCGATATGGAATTTAATATTTTTTGGATTTAACGTACATAATATTAATTTATACTTATAAGCCATAAATCGTATATTATTATTATCTAATACCTATGTATAGTTTATTTAATTGACTTATGAATATATAATATAGTATAATAATATAATATATATAGTGTTTAATATTTCTAATATTGAAATAAAAATTTTCTTTATATTTTTTAGTAAAATTATATTTATTAAAAATATTTTTTTTGTTATTTATTTAAAATATTTTTTTAAAAAAAGGAAAACATTTAAAATACTAAAGCTGACTACAAAAATGTTTTAAAATTATGTTCTCAGGTATGAAAAAATAAGATATAAGTATATTTTTTAATAAGTAATATAATTAAAATCACTATCAAAAATTAAAATAATTGTTTATCATTACTTTAGTAATAAAATATATAATTTTACAGTACATGATTTATATTGATATGTATCATTATGAAAATGAGAGAAAATTAAATAATTATTGTTCTATTAATTATATATATCTCACTTAAAACAATATACTAAATGTTTTAAAATAAATTTATCTGAAGAGGAGCATTCAAAATAAAAAAAACTATATTAGGTAATTAATTGATATTTATACAAAGCTACTTTGGAATACCGCATGGTAACAGAACGTCTTTACTTAGTTATTTATTTTTAAACGTTTTTTGAATTAAATAAATAAACTTAGTAAACTGTTGTACATTTATTTCTATAAATTAAGTGTACATTTTTAGCATATTAAAATTGAATAGAGTTTATTTTTGAGACTTACTTTGTTAAAGAAGATTGTTTCGAACGTCACTTATCCAGTGGAAAATAACTGTTCGAAAATATTTATAAGAAATAAAATTCAAATTTACATATAAATATTTCTATATTCGTAAACTTTACACACGCGATTTTACTATTTTATTTTTCATACGAACACGAGAACCGGTCTATCCGCTGGTACAGTTCACGGCACACTGTTTCTCCACGCTATGGTGTACACCGGCACCGACACCGACACCGACAACATAATCGTATGGCAGCACCCACTATTATTATTATTGTTTTTTTCCCCGACCGTTTCGTGTGCTTACTTATTAGGATTATAACGTCATTTTAATTTCATCGATTGGTCTCTATGTAGACAGTAGGTAGGCACTAACTTTTTGTAATACATATTAAACAATGGCCCGTGCGCGTTGATTTAAAAATCAATAAATATAAAAACTACGTTTCAGAATTAAAAAATATAATCGTGTACACGAAACATTCAAACGAACGGGTAATTTGTACCGTTTAATATAAAAGCGGACGTAATATATATATATATATATATATATATATATATACATTTTTCGTGAACGCATACGCGTTTTATTATTATTTCACACGTCCGGTGAATAAGATTATGCAATTGTATTTATTATTGTAAAAAATGTGTACACCTTTTACATACACTTGACATTGACCGACCTAGTTTGGTAGGTCAGTATTAAGTGGCATCTACGGTTACCAAAGCTCCGCACGAAACTGCGTTTAGCGCACCTAATCGACATTGGACCTTCTGGAGGAACCAATGAATGGACTCCTAATTTTATATGCCTACTGTTCACATTTTTATACCGTTTTAAATTCGAAAAAGGAAAATTGATAATGACGAAAGTGCGATTTCGGTTATAATTGATTGACTCTTCTCATTTTGATGAATTCCGGCTATTCCGTGGCTACATGACGTAGCCCACCAGAGACTCAAATAGGGAAGAATTTTTGGGCTTTGAGTCCACGAAAAATTGTTGATGGCTTTCTTAAAAATCAACGAAAAAAATAATTTAAAACGATACCGTAAAAAGTGACAAATTAAATAATTTTGTTTTATTTTTCCTGCGGTACATTATGTTGCTCACCAAAGATTTACGTTTACATATTTTTTCCAGTTGTCTGTGTTCGTAACTCAACAATAATCCGCATTTGGATTCTATCTTAGTATAGCCTCTCCCCCCCCCCCCCCGGAATTCGAACGTGATTTGCACCTGTGTCGCCCAACACAACAACAGCACGACGTTATCGTTGGCGATATATAACGATACGTACGATGATCATCACCGTCACGTTCATTTACCAACAACTACCCGACCTGGTAACCTTTGTGTATTGATCTAATACACGTATAGAAATAAGGTAAATTACGAACGGGTAGTCGTTAAGTCGAAGAGTTTTGTGCTGACGTCTATAGCAAGAATCAGAACAGCGACCACGTTAATGATATCGTCACGGCATATTGTAATCAAGTGGAGACCGCCATACACATACTAATACGTAAATGAACTCGATCCACGAAGAGAATTTCGATTCGGCGCGTGTGTACAGGACACAACGATACGTGCCGTAAACATTGGGACAGGTCTAGTGATTTCCGTTATTATGGCATACATTATAAAATTTGATTTGGGTGCCGTTCGCGATATTGTCATCACATATCACACGACGTGAACCGGTGGTCGTCGACCGTGCAGTTTCTCGGCTTTCTTTCGGACCGGAACGGGTTATCTTCACGGTTGGAGGTCAGAGTTAAAACGGGTCGTCAATCGGACGGTAAACTTCTTCGGCGACGGCCGTTTAACCTTCAAAATGGCGCCCGTACGCGCACGTACAGGTGGGCGACGACGCGTGTGTGTGCACCCGTGTGCGTGTGTGTTCACGTATGTTTGAGAATGTGTGTCCGTTCGGTTGCGCGCGTGTACGTCCATCCGTATTGCATGGGTTATAAACAAAACGCAGGAGTTTTTGTAGGTCAGTCGGAAGCGCACGGGGAAACTGGTTTCGGACGTACGCGCGCGCGCGCTTATCATTGTCCGCAGTCAGCTGATCGACGAAAAGTGTTACACCGTTCACAAAACCGTATGCACGTTCGGGTCTTGTGCATAATATTGGAAATCATTATATATATATTTTTTTTCACTCCTTCGCCCCGAGCTCGAGTGCACGCGCGGTACGCACAACATCCTGTTTCCATTCGTTTCGGAAGTTTACGACGGTCGCGACCGTAAGAAACCATTCCCCGATCTAGTGGTTTTTTTAAATTTTTTCACTATAATATATATCTTACGTAATCGTTGCTACTTACCATTTGTAAATGGGTCCTTGGTTTCCTGTTCACGTCCGGCAACCGATGATTGCCTGAAAATCCGTAAAAGCGACACTTAATAATATTATACGTAATATGACATATGGATTTTGGGGATTTCCGTACATTTAGCCTCGTAAAACCGAACGCTATAAAGAAACCTAACGCAGTGCCAAGCATTAAGTCGGAACCGTTGATCACTGCATTAGTTTGATATTTATTTCTTACCTCATCGAATTCGTATATTTATATATATATATATATATATATATATGTTTGAGTTCCTCGACCCTATCCCCGTATGATTTTCTAAACTCAAAAACCAATTTTTTTTTTTAAATATGTTTTTACCAAGCAAAAGTAATAAAATCGTTTTACAAGATGGTTTAAATAGTTTTACCCGAGTTTTATTCATACTCGAAATGAGTGTAGTGTGAGCTCTATTATAAATTATAATGTCTGTACGTAATGTAATTTTATCAATACGAAAAGAAATTAAATTAATAGTGCATTAAGCGAGCTATAATTTTCCGGTATTAAACAATTAAAAAAAAAAAAAAATTACTCATATCTACATAATAATTGAATATAATCAGTTGATTAAAAAATATAATGTTTCAAATCGTTGCAAATCGGTTTAAACGTTTTAAGGAAAGAAAAATGATATGTATATATATTGAAACAATTTCCTTGTAATTGTATTATACATGATTATATATTTATAGATTATTGTAAATCGTATATGTTGGACATGTATGGTGCAGTAGTAAGCCACGTTTACCAATCGGCACTGCGGTTAAGCTGCTTGTCCAAATATAGGATGGGTGAACACTCGGGATTTTATGCCCCCACAAGCAAACCACGAGTACCAAAATGCCCAAAACACTAAACGTAATCCTAACCGATACATCTGTTTCAGCCGTTTCACACCCAATGGCCTAAGCTTCAGCGGGTTGATTAAGTATATTTTTGCAAATAAATAAGGATTTATGTGTAATGTAAAAATCGCAATGAACGTTAATATTTGATTAAACCAACTTCTTATACTATAATTTTTTTAACGGTACAACATGGATTTATTTTTAATTCCTTTTGTGGTATTATAAAATAATAGATTATGCTATTACTTATAAAGATGGTTACTAATTGTACTACGTTCATTACACTATATTATACTATATTATACCATAGTGATTAGAAATTAATAAGATATGAATATTTTAATTCGAATTTATGTAATTATCCTGACGAATTCCATTCTATTAACATCAAATGTAGGTACTCACAAATAGTTTCTACGAGATCCGAAAGCAGAACACCGTCGGCCAAGTCTGATTGTAAATCTTTAATATTCCTTTTCGATTTAGCTTTATCCAAGTAATGATTTGCCCAATCTGTGTACACCTGAGATGAGTAAATTATTATAGTTAATCTAATAATGAATATAATACAGCGATGTATGGTGTATGCAGTGGCGTGACAAAGGACTTTATTTGTTGCACATGCTTCAATTTAAAAAGGTGATGGGTGTCCCCGGTCTGGGAAATTTAATGTTTTTGAGCTGTGAAAGGGATTTCAAAGTTGATTTTAAAGAAACAATAATGAAACTTGGAAGATCATTATTCTACTTTTTATAACATAAACAAATTTTTTTTTTATGATACAGGTACGAGTATCCAATAGATGTTTGCAATGAAAGATTTATTATACAATTATTTTTTATCGTTCGCATTAGGTATGCCTCAGCATTTTAATTGGGTGAAAAGGATGCTTACAACATTTTAGCAAAAGCCTTAATTATGAAGATCGTTTTAGTATTTTGGGCCATAAATAATGAAAGTTTTCATAGTAATTAATGTCTAAATGAGATCGTTAATCGTTACCCGGGAAACACTGCTGTTCTCAGACACTTTACCCGTAAATACTAAATTTCACTATAATATCCAACTGAAAGTTTCAAAAGTAACTAACAGCATTATAATTAAAAGGAATGATAGAAATGGTAATAATAATAATAATTAAACATTTTCAAATTTATAAAAATATAAAATATATCGATATCGTGTTGCGGTTGTTTCCATCATAATGTAAATAACAAAGTCGAGATAATTAGGAGATAATTGTAACTGCTCAAAATAATAAGTGAAATTAACAATAATTTATTTTAATGGACAAATTATTTTAAGCATACACTTAAAACACGTGTTTTATAAAGTGAGCTACAATGTATTTATGTAGATTTAGTAGGCTAATGTCCGATTATTTCAGGCGCTCATTGCTAATTAAATCGATTAGAACATTCATCAGGCACTGGATAAATTAATCAACGTATAAAATAGATTTTGAAATTAAAGCACACTGTTTTATTTTATTTTTATTAATCCCTTAATATTTAAATCTAATATTTTCACTCAATGATAGTCGATCACTCAATTTTCGATATTTAAATAGCAAATTAAGTATAAGATTTTAACTGATTTTTATCGTATATTTTTTCTAAAATGTTAAATTACATATAGTAAAAATTCGTTAAATATAATTACTGAATGAATATAATTACACGAATGTTTATCGATTTAAAAATTTAATTTTAAAGTAATTTCACTTATAAACACTACATTTTTTAACGTTGAGATTTTGATAAATTATTTTATTTTACCCTCCAGTTTAAGTCAATTAAATCTGAAACTAAATATGCAGGAGCATTTTGTCCAATAATTTCGTATAAAATATCACCTCGGACAAAATTACTTTGTAATTATTTTTTTTTTTTTAACATAATTTGATCATCCTCATACAATAATTACTTTAATTATTTGTGCATATTGTTGTTGATGATTCTGCACATTGTTATCATTTCGGACTCCCGTCCGGGATACCCTGATGCATCCCGACATTGGTTATAACGGTTTTCTTTGACGAGCTCATTCAACTAAAATTGATAAAACACAATACATAGAAAATTAATTAATTTCGTTTATGTAAATATATGTAATTATAAATTATTTTTCTTCAAATAAATAAATAAAAATGTTACTGAAAATAAATCTTTAAAATCCATAATTCAAGTAATTCATCGTATATTTGGATATAAAATTTTTAATATAACACACAATGGTTCTAAATATTAACTATTGATCTTTATATGTTAAACATTTTTATTACTTGCTTTCGACTACACATATAAATAGTAACATTAATAGTTTGTAAAAAATAGTCTAATTATGTAACTGAAATTCTAAATAAATCATTTAAGCTAAAATCCTTATATCTAAAAAAACAATTTCACCACAAAAAGGGTACGTACATTAAACTATTAAAATTAATAGAATCCTAAAATAGACAAGTTTTATGAATCTTTAAAATCAAAGGTAGATCTTATTGAAATCGTATGAGTACTATATCCAGACGTGTTACTGTTTAAAAATATAACATAGCCAGCATGTGCGTATCTGCGTATGTCTTACCGAAAAGTAATGTATTTTTTTTTATTTTAGTTTGTTTTTTATGGACCGTATCCAAGTGATCTCCATTAGATTGTTGGCCATTAGGTGACTGGAGTGAGTATTCCTGAAACAAAATAAACAAACATAAAATAAGTCATACAAAGTAAAGTTTACATTTAAAAATATATAGTAGAACACTAAATAATAATTATTCTTGATTTTGTAAAATATACATCGTAAAGTATAGAATATGTTAGGTACTAAATATGGTTCAAGAAGTTGTTCCGTCCAAATGCGCTAGTATGTTAACGCTAACTAATATTTAATGCTATCATAACAGTATTATACATCTGTAATTGTAGAATATACAACAATACTAATAATATAGTTATAGTATTACAGAAGAGTAATTAATAATAATTACTAGACGTGTTACCCTGCTGCGATATGAAAATTCCGGAAAGTTTATTATTATGCTAATGAAGGTCTAAAGGAGATCAGCATCTTTTTAGCGTTGAAAAATAAAAATCTTTATTCGAGCAAAAATGTTTAGAACTACGGTATAAAAGTAGTCATCTACTATACTATGTTTTATGATTACAGAGATCGTATGAATTTTCGTAAAATTCAGCCCGCTTACGAATAAAATCGAACTCCCACGTACTCATTATATGATAAAATAATACGTTGACTATGTTATTATAGTCACATCATTATTATATCTGTTTCTGTTCGTGATTTACGCATATTTACGATGATGTATACAATTTGATTTTCTTACTATCTGACTACTATTTGGACTCTACGTTTTGTTTGTACTCGTATATTATTGAACATTGATAAAATATAAAATTATTAAATATTATATTAAACGATCATTATCATTTTGAATACAGAGTGTAAATGATTAGCGAGCACACGAAATAATATTAATGTTTTATGGTTTTTATTTTTCTATGTTATTATACGTGGTGCACGAAATATTTGAATACGAAAAACAACTTACTATATATTATTAGAATTTTAGAGTGTTAATACTGTGGCAATGCTATCATTTTCTCATTCATACACACGTACATATAGCAACCCTATTTGTATCCTAGCATTTTGCACGGTAAACTTAATAATTCCCCTTGCGCATACATACAAGACCCTTTTTGTTGACAGGAAAGTGAAGGCCACGCGAAAAAGTATGTATGTGTATATACTTGTGTGTGTGTGTGTGTGTGTGTATAATACATTTATATATATACCTTTTCTTTCTGTGAAGCCAAGGAAAGTTTACTCTTATCCGTAATATTTCTGAGACCGAGGGAGCACTGTAATCTGCGGGGCCCCCGAAACGGACAGAAGATGAGGCGAGAGTAGGCGGAGAATTGCATTACAAATCGACTGAGTCGTTTCTCGTGTGCAGTGTGTAGTAAGGTTTTAAGAAACGCCTGGAGGTCTTGCCAGTATAAAGCTAAGAAACTTTTTATTTTTCACGTTCAAAGGTCGCTTTTACGACCTCAGCAAAATCACCGGATTTTCTTATTAGTTTTTTTTCTTCGGCCTAATCTAACGCACTCGGAGTCTGTGCTTTTAATCAATTTGGACAAGTTTTTTTTCTCCGTTCCACAGGGGCCTAGGAGGGGGGCAAAATGTAACAACAGTGAATTATATAGTTTTACAACAAATAATATTTCACGGTTATTTTCTTCACGTCTCGCCGATTTGCATTTTCCCTGTTTTTACTCGGTCTCCGAAACCATAAAGAAAAGAACATTATGCGAAAGGATCCATGAAAAATAAATTACACGGGAATAATGGCACCGTAAAGAGCCGACGGTTGTGGCATTTATAAAAAGGCTTTGCAAACAGTATCTATAACATGTACCAGCTACGAACTATTTCAAATAAATTATTGCTCTTCTCTAATCTCGTATTGTGAACACAAAGGTAAAGTGAAAATGTCATTAGAAAATGTTATTTTTCGAATCAAAATGTATTATTTTCCACATAAACATACTAAAAATATTATATTCGAATAAACAGTGACACCTTTAATGCGTCCGTTTTTTTTTATTTTATTTTCTTGCACTCACTAATTCAATATTTGCATGATGACTTAACGCATTGAGTAGTTTGATGTGTGTTGACACGCTATCGGTTAATCCAACCTCAACAAGTACACACTGCAGCTACAAAGCAAGTTAATATTTAATTACTATTTAATATAAATACGTATTATGGGTTTAGAAGTGTGTTGTACATCGCAAGATTTTACACGTTTCAAATATGATGAACTTAACTGTATTGCACGTTACGTAAATTGTGATTTAGGGTTAGGTGTAAAAAAATAAAATTTAACGATAATTTTTTTTTAAAAAGGAAAAATTTGCTGAATCTTCATTAACTTATTATAAAAGTTTTAAATTTTTTACTGTTTACCGTATCTTATAATGTATTTTTGGATATCATGGCATATTTAAAAATTATAAATATTCATTATTTAAAAAAAATAAAATATTTTTTCAAAAGTTATTAATACACGTACTGCAATAGTATCATGTACATTACAAATCATTTAATATTAAAATGTTATTGACTAAGTTAACAGAAGGCTGTTTATTTAGTATTATTGATTATTTATACCTCAGAGGAGATAAGGCTTGTAAACATAAAACATTATTTAAACGTGTGAAATAACTTTTGCTCTAAACTAGTTATTTATTTATTTATTTCCACAAAAGCTGTACGCATTTTATATATGGTTATATTTTATTCGTCATATACATAAATTGCATATAAGAATAAACGTATATATGTATAAACATAAATACGTACACATATATATATATAATATTGATCCAAAAGGAGACACGTGTTGCGAATAAAACTAATACACATGAGACTGTCGGTAAACGTAGAATAGCAAATATCGAAAAACGTAAGTTTTAAAGTTTATTCAGTGAATACGCGTAAGGAACTTTTACCGAACTTCACTGTATGTACTACAATAACATATGACATGCCCATTAATAAGAATTAATCGCCACTAACACGCTAAAACATAAGATTGGTTTTACTAGAAAAGCTTTTTGGGATTTTAAGGTATTTTCCCGAATTTATGGGGGGGGGGGGGGGGGGGTATAAATTTTGGTCAGACATTCGTACATATTGGGTAGAAGTGGAAAATGTGGAAAATCGAGTTTTCCGAGCAAAAACGGTCTGCACTAGTAGTTTATTTATTGGACGGTCGAGTTTCTCCCGGGAGAATTAAGTTTTCCAAGGCCCGCTCCCGGCTGATTTAAAAGCACCTGGATGAAGTAGTCCTTTACACACAACACTTGCTAACAGTGTACCTTTCGCGCTTGAACGAAACCAAGCAGCAGCAAAGTTTTCCGAGCATGTCCAATTATAACTCGTTGATCTGAATTATAGCCCCTCTTCTCCTTATTCGGGACAGTAATAATCGGTTATGATCAAATGCGGATCATATTAAGTGAAGTAAAATATCGAAATTACACTTTTCAATAAAAATTCATCATATTCTTTTCATTCCTTTATAATAATTTCATCGATACATTAAAATAGTAAAACATAGTAAAAATTGTGTCAATAAAAAATGTGAATATATTAATATTGAGTGATGAGTCGTAACGAATATATTAAACATATTTTACAATTATTATTAATCAATAAATTGAATATGGAAATAAATGTGAGGTAAACGCGTTTTGATGAACACGGGTTTCAAAACTGCAAAACGTCATATTAATAAATAATTAATGAAGATTTTCTTACCCATTTATCATTCCTTTTTATTCACCGGATGCAAAGTGATCAGGGTACTTTCAATGGTATAAAACAAAGTCAACGATCATAATAAATTATACAACATATTAAAATGAAAAATAATAACTTGCAAGTTCGAACGGTATTGAAAATTGATAAAGTTGGAGCTTCACAAAATTATATTTTCGTAAAAGATTCTGTAACACACTATATAATTTTCAGATTGTACTAAACGTTCGTATACGTTAATATTAAATAATAACAAATAAGTATAAATATATTTTATTGCATTTACTTATTATTTTTGATAATTAACAACTACAGTTCGAATTTTACTGAAATAATTGTACAAATGTATTTGTAAAAGCCAATAAAGCAAAATATAGAGACAAAATATGTTTTTGATTATACACGTGAAAATATGATAAAATTATTGGTTCAAGGACTGTAGTAATAAAGGAATACATTTAATAAATAAATTAAGAAATACAAATAATATTAGGAGTATAGTGATATTATTTATATTCGAATAATATTGATATATATTTAGAGAGAAGAGTTTCTAGATCGAAAGTAAGAAGAGAAAAAGGGTGACTAGAGAACAGAAAATAGAATTAAAATCATTCAAAGCTTCGGAGGGGAGATGAACGATAGAAATCTGTAAGCTGGATTTTTATCTTGCCGATGTAGGTATACGATGCACGTTTTGGCCGAAAAGTAAAAGCGTTTAGAAGTAATAAATAAATAAAAATAGAGTGCATTTTAAATTGAATAGTAAAAAATAAAAATAATATCGATAAACTATTTGAATATTTATTAATGATTGACAGTTAATTAGTTTTATTATTTATCTCGATAGACTAACATTTTATTTTTGTATATGGTATATTTTATTCTTTTACATATGTTGTGAATAGAGTTGCCAATTTTTATTAAAAGATAAGCGGGAAACCAGATATTTATATCCTGGTCTTGACAAAAAAAAAAAAAAGCGAAACATGTCTTCAAATTTACAGAAACGAGAGAAAAAAGATTTTAATATTTTTTATCAGTTTTATTTAAAATTTGAAATAAAATTAATAGAATAAATGCTATTTTAAAGTAATCATAACAAGTCTTTTTTTAACACAAATCAGTAAATATAGTGCTTTGCCCAATTAAATAATACATTTTTCTTTTCAGAGAATACTTGTGATTTGGCACACTTGAGCATTTTTTTATTTTTTACATCATAATTATAAAATTCTTTACAATTACACTGAAAATTCATTTTTATTTGCAGTTCTGCCTTAATGTGCTCAAAATTTCTTAAATCAGTTTAGGCATTTCTACAAAATGAAAATATTATTCCAGCAGTGGCGTTTGAATTTAAATAGATACAATAAACTGGAAAATCTTTAATAAGTTCAGTATATTTAAACACTGAAAAAGTTCGTGTCAAGTTTCATAAGTAGTTTTTCTTTTCATTCGACAGAGGTGTTTGCTTACGCTCCTCAATAATTTTATTTAGAGTTTCTTTAATACTGCAAAATTCATTCTAAAGTTCGTCCATATCTATAAGTTTGATGAGTGATAATTTTTTGCAACACATAGAGAGATCCTTGTTCCAAAGAATATATCCGTGTTAATGTCAAATTATTATTTTCCGAAAAATTAAGAGATCGTCCAAGTATATCAATGCATTTTTGTACCAAGTAACCAAAACATTATTAATAAACTCTTGTTCATCAATTGTGAAACTAATAAGAGCATTTAGCAAATAAATCCAAAGAATTTGTCGTCAATGCTTTGCTCTATTTTTAGGCGTAAATCTGTTAAGATATTGTAGGTTTTACAAAATAATGCTTTATTTTTTTCCAAAAACATGATGACATTCTTAAATATCTTTAAAGCATTATCTAGGAATCCAAGAAAATATTCTGTTTTCTTTGCGTGGTTGTCATAAAAAAAATTCCTTAATGCCTCTGGACAGTCATCTCAAAGAGTTATAAAATATGATTTCAACACTGGAAATCCGCATAAAATATTCCTAATAACGGGATTCAATGACAGCCACCTAGTTTTGACGTATCTTATAATATTTTGGTAATCTATTCCAGTATCAACAAAGTGTTTTTTTAAGGTTTGGACTCACCACACGCGGGACGGTTGGCAACCTTAGTTGTGTACAACATTTTTAAAATCTTTGTTATCGCAATAAAACCTAAAACCTAAAACCTATTGACTGTACAAGATAGAACTAAACGGATTACTGATTTATGATACCTCTCGGATTACTGATATCGTCAAATCGCATACTTGTAAAAATAATAACGGTATTAAAAGTACAAATCTTTTATATAGTGTTCTTTTTTTATCATATAAGTTTGATGTACATAAAAAAAAAAAATAATATACCTGTGACCCGTGTGAGAACTTAAACACAACGTTGAACATGAAACATTAGACAATAAACTACAAATGTTAGTGGGTTAATTTATTTTAATAATATTCTATTGTTACGTGATTGTTACTAAAGCGTGGTTATAACTCTTTAGAAAATATAATGTATTATGAGTAGGTATGAACAAAAAATTAAAGAAAAATATTTAAAAAAAAAAACTCGGATAAAATGTTGCTACTGCCACCTGACATTCATTTGTTTAACAGGAACGAACGTAAGGGGGAATAATCGCGCCCACGCCACCTGAGCTAACAGAACACTCGGTGAAATACCTAAAACATAAATAAAAATAAAAAACTCAGTGATTGACTTAGTATGCGTCCGCGGGGTTTTACCGCTTTCAAGATGTGGTCGTGTTCGAAAAAATCAATTTTTTACATTACACTTGTATATACGTATAGTTTGTATACAATTCAACGGCTATGCATTGTGTTGAAAGTAATTGTATATTGAAATTTGTATGTATAATATATACACAAATTTCAATATATATATATATATACACATATGTATGTCATATACATATGACATCGATTAGGGAGAGAAGGCGACAGTGTCAGAGAAAGTATACGAAAAATGATGAACGATTTTGATCTATGAAAAATGAGCTGCTGCGGTCTTGTAGGAGTAAATGAAACGTTGTTCGACATTTATGAAGTATCGACTGCGCTCTCTTTTGCCCTTCAAAACCGATCTAGATGGATGTTGTGATCAAAAGTTGTTGAGCGTAATGTAAAACATGTGTAGACATGTAGGCTTATAAATAACTTTACAAGATCATAGTATAATATATAGGTGACTAATCGTTTCACCAATATTACTATACACGTTTTTCTAGTAAAATTATTTATTCATGTTTACATGACACAACATATAAGTAGAGTTCCAAAAAAAAAAAAATATTGATATCTTGCAATATTTGAATGTGTTTATTTATATTATATTAATTGCATTGGTTAAAAAAATAAAACATGCTCATGATACTTGTTTAATCGTTAGTGATTGTTTTGTGTTGAATAAAAAAACAACACTAATTAGATGCCATTAAAAAAATAATCATAATAAATAAAGACAGCTATAAGATAGATTTAATTTAGAAAAACTGGCATACTTTATAATATTATTAAATTTAGTTTACTATTATTATTATTATTATTAATATTATTTGTATTTTGTTTTGTGCGTTAATGCAAATAAGGCAAAATATATGATTTTCAGAAAAATAATATCCTTATTACATAAAGTTTAGATAAGGTAGTAGTATAAAAGGATTTACTATACCACAAAATTTAAATGAATTTGTCTTATAAAATAAATTATGCTATGTTATGGAATTGTGTTGTAAAATTGAATATAATACGCTTATATCGTATATTATAAGATATAAATGTTTGCAAAACTTATACTGCATATAGTTTTTATGAAAAAGGTATTGTATTACAAGAATCTATAATTTACTCGTTGGGTTACAAGTCGCCAAAACGTATGTTCGGGGTCTGAGCGGCAATGTTTGTAGGGTAAATGGAGAGGTTGTAAAAGAGCAGCGGTTGAAATTAACCTGGCGACTTTTCAGAGGGGAGAAAGACTTTTGACCCGGAGGCGATGAAACTCAATTTGAATAAATCCATTTGGTACCTATATATACCTACCTTGTTTTTAGTTTCTGCCGCACTAAGAAGACCTTTTGGGAATTCCTTTTTTTTTTTTTTTTTGACAGTAAAAGAATAACATCGAGTTCTTACAGCTTCTTTAAATATGAAATTTTATTTTACGGTTACCCGACACGTTTTTATTGGCCTACACAATATTATTAAGAATAAAATAACGATTCGCAGACGCCAACATACATTTATGTATTTAATTTCCCTAATGTATTTTTGATGTTTCAAAAAATATAGTTATGTGTTTGTTATTTGACTTTTAATGTTGTTGATCGCAACAATTTCAACAATTTAGAAAGGTATATGAAATATTTATACGTTATTTTACACGTGTTGAATATAAAAAAAAGTTTGTAAAAGTTAAAACAAAACGAAGAAGTAAAGTTTTTAGTACCATAAATCTCTGGAAAAATAATACGTACACTAATAATAATTTACATAAACTATGGAACTAATGAACCCGAAATAAATTACTATATACCCACGGTATACGCACACTGCAGGCTTGTTAGAAGAATAATTGTTCCAGAGTTATGATTCCCGACTGAATAAAGTCATCAACACTACACCTATAAAACGTACGTTGGCGCCTGGTTAAAGAGTAAATAAATACTTTTCTAAAATGTGTTTAAATAAACAATAAATTTTTATTTTTTTCCCATTGAGTCGCACTTGCAAACGGCTACTTCACCGTCTTAACCATGTGTGTTGTACTATATTGTGCGATGAGGTTATTTAATTGGTCGACACCAAAAGAAAAAAGAACTTTGAAGTATAGTTTGTTTAGGATTGTATTGCAATAATAATTATGTGTTTACATAATAACTAATTTACCCAATATAAGTAATAACAATTATAGCACAATATTTTGAATCTTAGCGCTGAGTAAACGGATGGACATGAGAAAATAGGTAACATGACCGTGGTACATGAATGATGAGTTAAAAAATACAATTATTATTTCGCCCGAGGTCTAGGAGGAAGGGGCACAATTTTAGGAAACACGTATCTGGCGAAGCATCGAACTTCCAACATTGTGTTGTAGGTTATACGATATAACTTACAAGTGTCTGTTGTGATTTAATAAAATAATTGCAAAATCAAACCGTAATTGACCGAATAATGTTAATAATCTTTTTTTTATACTGTTAGCACTTATAGATTGAAAACCGAAAAATGTTTTCCTCGAATTACTACCAAATTATGAATATTATAATCATTACGCATTTGAAAAAGTTATAAATTCATAATTTTAACTACCAGATTTGTAAGATATTTTTCATTAAAAGAGCTTTAATAAATCCATTCATGTGAATATATACAAATAATTATTTATAAAAATAATTAAAATTAATTATACAGAAATACAAACAATATTTAGGGGCATATTAGTTGGGGATATAAGCTCCCCTATTTTTTTTCAATTGCATTTATGCCAAGAGAAATTCATTATGGATTAAGGTTTGTAATAGAAAATGTTTCCGTAACCTAGCGCTGTGGTTAATAATCTATGTAGTCAAATCAGTTAGTAAGAGTGTTGATGTTTAGATATTGATTTGAATATATTATTCATAGAAAATTGATATTCAATTCCAAATCAAAAAGTTCCTTGATTTCAGAACTAATTTTCTTCGTACTTAATTCTAAATTAATGCTTTCGTAAGTAATTTAGTAAATATATGATATGTTTACAATTATCTAAATTTAATAAAAGTGAATTTATATTTGATCATAGATGAAACTATGTTATAACTCAACAGTATACATTAACTATAATTACAGTTTTATATATTTTTTAAAACTCTAATTATTTAAACTATTTATTTTTCCTCGTTTCAATGGTATTTTTATGCCTCAGCTAGTATTAATTAAGGTAAGGTTCTAAAACAATATAAGTACATCGTACATATTATAATAAGTAACTAAATAGTTATGAATTGTGTGTTATAAATAATTCCATTGAAAACAAGTTAATAATAAAGCTATAATAAATAAATATTAATAAATCCAAGACAACTTTTTTTTTATCTATTAAGCAATCCGTTTTGTGCTCTCGGGAAATCGTAACATACCAAACATAGTATGGCCGGTAAGATTGTGATTTTATTATGCAATCGACAGTAAAGTTTATTAACTACTGTCGTTAAGATATTTCTAGAAAAACTATAATAGTTTGTAGTTATTAACCCATTTATAAAAATGTAATAGTTTTATTGCGATGTGATTTTATACTAATATACAAGTATAATGCTATTGTGCTACAGAATAATATTCTTAGTGTATTTATATTTACGTTTGGGTAAAATTTATATAAAATAAAAATACTGTCCTTACGTAGAGTAGTGGTTTAGTACTTTAATACAATTAAACGATTAAATAAAAGAAGAAAGTCAGGTAAAATAAAGAATAGTAATTTATGGTTAAAAATTACAAGACTTTAATTTTCTCGGCGCTAATCCATTTTGATAGGAATAAATGTTCCCCAAGACTTTCATTTAATTAAAATTAAGACAATTTAAATGTTTTTTTTATATATATTTTAGTTTAATACAACTTGAAAACTCTTCTGTTGGAAATCCAATTTATTAATACCCTCTCCTATATCCAACATAAGCCCAACGTATTGACGTTTTTCCTGTTTTCCATTTACCACCGAAAACAATCTTTTTTCCGTCTTCCGAGTGTCTTTTATGCGCGTATACTATCGTAAAGTGTCCATATTACATTTTTTCCTTTCTTCCTCTATCTTTATCTCTCCTCGTCGCACTATACCCAAAACATAAAGCGATAAAACGAGGGTAGCCATTGCCAAACTGGGTCTGTAGGCATTTCACCCTTTTCCGGGAGATTAAAGTTTAATGAGCTGCAAGAGCCTAAACAATTTGTCAAAATAGCCAGAACCTAAAGTTGATACTTCCATTCAATTTATTATTATTATACTATGACTATGGGCCACTGTAATTACTCTTACAACTACTAAGAACAATTTACCTGTTAATTAGTCTCGTACAGAAACGGTCTGCAAAATACAAATGTTCAAAATTAAATTTAAATATTAAAAAAAAAGAATTCGTTAAAAACGTGAAAATAATAAAAATTTGTTTTTTTTTCTAAAATAATACACAAGAAGTAAATTTATATCAATGGAAGATCAAAAACTTGATTTTTAATTATTAATACCATACACTAACAAATCCGTCCACAACTACCAACTGTAATTTTGTTTTATTTACTATAAAAATAGTAGTACACATGGTGCACATAATAATGTTAAAATTACTAGTGTTATATATACCTTGAGTTTATAAAATGAATTTAACTTAATTTTGATTAAAGGATCTCGATTTTGAGCTTGATATACTGGAAGCCATAACCTGTTGACCCTAACTGCATTTATCATGTTTCCTCTATGTACGCAAGACGCACTGCAGAGATGCAATATCCTGTAAAAGTATCCCTACATTGTTGTTGATAAATTCGATACCATTTCCCTTGTTGTAAGGGGATACTTATACCTAAGGTTAAGACACAACGGTACCATGAATGTAAAATATTGAAATGTTAACATAATATTAAGAACACTTTTTCAACATTTTAAAATAATTTTAAATTACCACAATTATTGTGGTTACTAATTTTTTAATAAGATACCCATAGCTTACTCGAATTATTACAGAGTTAGTTATTATTTTAACGTGAAATAATCATGACGTAATATTATTTAAAATCAACTACTGTAAATTTTAATTTAAAACATCTATGAACGATTTATTTTATTTTCTGAAATAATGTTGATTGTTTATAATATTATATTTTGTAAAACCATTTTGTAATGGTTTTTTCTTCGGTTTAGTTGGTTTAATTTTTCTAACGAACATAACATACATACATATATACATTGTGCAATGTAATTATCTTAACGGTTCAATGATTTACTTAAATTATGTAATAGTTTATGGAAATAACTGAATTAATATTTAATGTTATTCGGTTTCGGTGGACTTGAATATTGAATATGATGTTTAGGTTTCTATAATATATGAATTGAATATGTTTATGGTATTGAAATGTACGTGGGTAGGATGTGTTTAGGTGCATTGTAATATTTTATGAGCGTAGATTAAAGTATCATAGACATAATAAATAATAGTTTGTTGAAACTAAATTGGTTTAAATCTGGATGAACATTTTAAAACGAGATTTTTGTTTGTTTTATTCTCGTTCGATCCTGTAGATTTTATTTTGAAAGTCGAACATCTATTCCGAAATACCAATTTTTAAATATATTTAATAAAAAGTATAATCCTTATTGTTATAAACATATTTTAGTACCAAATAATTCGTTATTATGTTTTAGGGACACCTACCAAAATACAGTTTACAGCTGAATTGGGTACTATTTAAAAGAAAATAATTACTAAAAATTAAAGATAACATTAATACATTTATCAATGAAAATATTTATTTTTGAATAGCTGTAAGGAATTAAAGACTCTTTTAGCATACTATGGTTTTATGATAAATCATATCAATTCTATTCATATTTTGTAAACATTTTCCGAGTTTCATTAAAAACAAAAACCTTTTTTATCAATTTATTCAAATAAATATGAAGACTCAAATTTAAATATTGAGTTCTGGACACTTGTGGAATGTAAATTTTAATAGAAACAATTATGTAATATTATGTTTTGTTTTGTTGCACTCATTCATTGAGTGTTTATTAAACTCAAAGTTGAACGAAATTAACTGTAAAATGTAAGGAGTACAAAGTAGTTTAGTATTTTGTTTTAACAAATATCCGTGAAAAGTAAAAAGTAAATTCTATTATTGTTTCATAATTTATATATAAGCACAAAAATTAAAATACCTTTTTATTAAAAATATTTCTAATCAACTATTAGTCAAACATTGAACCATATATTTATATTAAATACACATTTTCATCTCAAACCTACGAGATATACGTAGATATTCGTATACTAGCTACGTACCGCCTAAGAAATACTTTGAATTTAGTTTCATATTATGTAATTTATTTGTCTAAAGTATTTCATTCACGAAATATATATAATATTAATAACTATCATATACGTTTTGTTCAGTATGATATCTGATACATTCGTGCAAAACATAGTCAAGGGCGAAACGGGAGAGAAGACATGACAACGAAATTTGACGAGAAAAAAAAACCTGTGTTTTTAAAAATGAGTACAGTTGTCGATCAATACCAATTATATAACTATATACGTTTACTTATTTATTGTATTGATATAAATATAGTATTAAATATCGCGGACGTTTTATTAAAAGACACTGTTTGAAATTATTTAAAACATTTTTATCGTTATTCAAAATATCGCCTTATTTCAACGTTGTACTTTCGATAATTTTTCAGTTATCATAAATTTAATAATCACACCTCACAAATATATATATATAAGACATTTATAAGACGGGTAAACAGAAAAAATAGATTTTCAAATAATAAAGTAGGACGTCCCGACCCTTTTTTCCCTCATGGATCTAAGGATTTGATATGATCTCGGATTGAGATAATGTCAAAAAATTAAAACACGTCAGTCGTATCGGGATGAATGTTTTCAGGAGGTTTATTTAAAACAATACCAATACTGAATTCAAAACAAAACGCAAGTTGTACGCAGTACGTACTTGTATCTACAAAGTATTGTTCTATTATCTCAAGACAAACATTGTGTAAGACAATAGAGTTTTTACATATATAAAATGAGAACTATTTTAATAGCAGAAACCGAAGAAATTGTCATTAAATACAATTATTACAGATAAATTAACACAATTTGGTTATGACTGAGATGATCAGACAGAAATGGAAGACTATGGTAGGACCCCTGTAGACACAACGCCACAGGGGGTGCTTCGTTATTCCTCTAAAATAAAAATTTGTTTTCAAATATTAATAAACTCTTTTTATGAGAACCGAAAATATTATTATAGAATTTGAAAATATTTACGTTTTGAAGTCAGTCAGTTTATCATAAAAGTCGAAACCACTTTAGGTTCATTCACTGTATAAATAGTATTTTGTTTTACACAGTAAACTAATTTAGAATATTTAATAAAAAATAAATAAAAAGAATTGTACCCGTACACAAAATCAATATTGTACCACACATTTTGACTTTATTAGATATTTACCGTATTATCAAGAGAATATAAAGGTTCCTTTTTTTGTTCTTTCGAGAATATTAATTTCGATGATAAAAAAAAAAGCTGAACTGCTCCACAACGATGATTTAAAGAAGTTTATTCAAATGACGTTTTACACATAATTTGACACGGTTATTTGTTGTAAGAACATTGCAGGAGTATCCGCATTAATCCAGGAACCGCGGTAAAACGGTACTATACATTATAATGTCTCCGAGAATAACACGAAAAATATAATTTCGTTCAAGGAAAGTTCGCCGCTTACGGCTCGGTGCGTACGTCTCGGACTGCAAGCGCCATAATATTTTGATACGATATAATATCGTACTGTGCAGTTGACTCTGCTTTATGAGAACAAATCGGTTGCGTATTATTTTGTCCCTATAATTCTAGAAAAAAAGGAATATACAATTGTCGATTACTGATTTTTATATTTTAATTGTTACTAATATATTATTATAGAAATTATTTGACACTGTAATATCGAGGTAAACGAAAAAGCACACTTAGAAGCAAAAATAGTAACGGCACATTCTCACTCATCCCTCCGATGACATAAAAAAAAAAATGTTCAAATTCATGCTTGGCGAGTGACGTGGAACCTCCAATTCACCGAATCCCCGTGCTATCAAGCAAAATGTATCACCACGAGAATGTCAAGAAAAACGAACGTTGCAATAAACAGACTTCGCCGTACTCAAACATCCCTAACCTACAACCTAACCCGTAGCTATCCGACGAACGAAGGGAGCTAACCTCTTCCTGTCCGTCCCTCGCGCGGAGGAGTCCGACCGGGCATCTAGCACACGATTCCTGCACTCGGTTGCGCATCACCGGTGCAGGGTCACCGGAAACCCAGGAACCCCGGCAATGTTGGCGAGCACGGTGCACGGCTGCGCGGGAACCGCGCGAAAAATATCCGAGACGACCGCTCGTACGCGAGCACCTACGTCTCGCAATATATAATAGTATCGCAATATCGCGGCAATATCGATTGCAGTACAGAAAGCGTTCGAAGCCGATCGGGACGGCCACACGCGTCACGTGGCCCTCTCGTTTCGGGTACGTCGCGTGCGTACGCCACGTCCGTCGCACGCGGTCCGCCCGAAACGTTACGTAAACCGCGACGGCGTCGATCGCGCGCGTAACGCGTGACTCAACAACGCGCAGGGCAGCGGAGCACGCGGGACAACGATGTCACCGCGCCGACCGGGATCGCAGCAACCGCGCTACGTTCTTCGTCGCGCGTGCGGTGGCGTACGTGGCCGACTGCACGGGACCGCGCGACGTCCCGCCGATAGGTGTGTTCGGTCGCGCGCGGCAAAGAAAAGCCCCCGGGGTGGTGGTGGGGGGAGGAAAACAAAAAGTGGCTCTCTCTCTCTCTCACTCTTTCACCCCGTACTTCTTCCGTCCCGTATCGGTTGGCGACGGGGTGGCGCGCGACCGTGGATGAGTCATGTATTACGCGTTTTCCCGACTACCGGATTCCACGGACGTCGCCCCGGGGCCTCTCGGGAGGGACGTTAACCTAATTGCGGGCCCTTTCCCCTACTACCCCTCGCGGGCGCGGTGTCATCCGAGAGTGCGCCGCGCTGCCGAAGCCAATTCGTTCGCCTATCGCGTCCGAGACGTGATGACGATGTTGATGACGAGGATGGCGATAACTAAGGCTAATTTAAAACTTTGCATTAGGTGCCCTTATTACGTACAGTTACTTATCTCATTAAACAAATAACAACTATTTCTTTGAAAATATCTAAAATAAAAACTAAATGCTTTATGTTAATATGTAAATTACTTTTTGTACGACTGTTAGACAATACTAACGAAAAATATTCATTTAAGGAGTACATTTTTCTTGCCCTAAGACTTAAAGTCGATTTTTAAAGCTCGTCACCTCACTAGGCACCGCTGCCGATGCACAGTTGTATCATGCAGTGGTTTTCAATAATTTTATACGTTTTTCAGCTACAGATAATACCCCGTTCACGTGAAGTACCTATGCAAACTGGTGGAAAATGGTCCGCGGCAAAACGTTACACGATCGCTATAATTATAGTAGCACTAGTGTACGTCGTTAATTACTTATCCGTGGCCGATCTTTTTTTTTTTTTTTCGAAATGGCAACATTTGTGTAGCCTATTATTTTGAACCGCCAGATCGATAGACATCTTTCACGTTAAATGTCACATCAAATTAAAAAGTATTTCTTATATATATGTTTATAATATATATTGGAATGCACCGTCGTGGTGCGATTATATTGTATCGGAGGGACAAGGAGGAGACTCGCGCATTAACCTCGACCGAAATTGTCGGTTCGAGGGGTAAAACCGATACGGAAAGTTTTAGACACGGAGAGAAACCGCGGAAATGTTTTGATTTCACCAAGTTGATTTTTTTTTTCATTTCGTGCGGTCAAACTATACTGAAAGTTTCGCGTGTTTCATCGTCAAACCGGAAAACAAACGTGAAAATACTCGATGTCACTTTACATATTCTAGGAAAAAATATATTTATAGACTAGAAAAATTGAATGCAAACACTACCATATGTCATTGTTATAAATAGTACTAAGTATTTGAAAGATTTATTCAACCAAATTGCATTTAATAATACGGTTAAAACTACAGAAAAATCGCTTGTTCTTATAAATAATGATAAATTTTTTTTTAAAACATACATTTTTATAATCGAAATTTTATTCTTAAACCAAAAAAGGCTTTAAGTTTTAACAAAACCTCATACATCTAAATTTCAGTATGTAGTCATTTTAAGTTTAATTAAAATGCGTATTTTATTTACAAAAAAAATCAATACGTATTACATCCCTGACCTTTAGAATCGTTTTACTGAAACACATATCCGTCTTACCTCTACATGATGTTCATAATAAATTTAGGTTCATAAAGTTTACAATAATGATTTGACAAAGGACAAAAACACTTGATCTCGGTGTCCCAACCAACTCATATATGTCATTAGACATATTTATTTTTGTGACGAAAAATGGATTATCTACATACCATAGCGTATTATATGCAACGGAATATGTTTTAGTTAGTGGTACTCTGGCCACTCCTTACGGTATGTTTACAAATATAATAAACAATTAATTTCAAGTCGTATACATACTTGGTTTATTTATGAATAGTAATTTTGAGGTGAAGTTAGGGAGGTGTGGAGTGCTGACACCATAATTTTTTTTCTTTTCACCGAAAATAGCTGAAGTTCAAATTATCTCCTCTTTATCTCTAACACAAAGACCGGTTAGGCTTCTGATGGTCATCACCGGATATTTGAAAAAGATAGTGTATAGTCTATGCATGTCATTCAATATTGGAAGAGTAATAGGAAGTAGATATTATTCAAGAAAACGACCGACACGTCGGGGAAAAAGATGAGAGAACACCGATATTTCTGTAAGAAATGGTTTTAAATAACGTGATTATAAAGTGCCATTGTTGATTATGTATACAAAAAAGAAAAATTATATGATCTGTTTAAAGCTTATTCAAAATTTTGATTTCAACGGTTAAAATGTATAATAAATTAAAATCTTAAATTTTAGAGAACAAGTAAAATTTGTATTAATTGAAATTTATTTTTTCGTATTTTCCGTTTAACAAGAAATAAGAAAAAATTAAAAGGTATAGTTTAATTTAAAATTATTTAAGTTAACATCAATGACTTGAACAATTATGATTTCGAAAACTATTTACTATCTGAACTGTAATTTTTAATTATTCAAGAAAAAGTTATATTGATAAAATATATTATTTTAAACATTTGTAAGAAACCGATAAGTTATTAATTTAGTAAAAATTATTAATACGTTTTACGTTTTGTTTGTATGACATTGATCATTTTAAACATGTGATATATATTTTTTTTCAATTACATTATAGTTTAGAATTAAATCATGTGAAACTATTATAATAAATAAGAAAAAAAAATGTTCTTTCTTGCAAAATTAATAAGTTAAAATGTATGTATGGAACACTGTACATATGTTTTGTAAGTCACGAGGTAAAATATATTTCAATCATAATTGATTCCGTTATATTTATATATATATAATATATATATATATATATATATATTTTTACAGCAAAATAAAAAAAAAAAACTTTATCATTATTAATATTATACACGAGGGTTATATGTTTTAAGTTATAACTAATAACAGTCGAACGTATAATATTTATGTACTATACTTTGTATACATTATATTTGTGTGTAACAAAATTTTGTGTTGTACTGGCACGTAGTATGTGCGTACTATATATATATAATGAGTAAACAAATAAAAGGGGAGGATTAAATAAATTATACACTCACTTAAGTGATCGTCAGTAATGAACGTGTTAGATGAAATTTTCCTGGATCCCGGAGGAATACGTATTCGTCTAATTCGAGATGGAAGATGCCAGAGACGGGCGTTTTAAAGGGTTACTGGCCCCTGTGTGCACTAAAAATAAATATACCATAGAAAAAAAAGTTTGCCGGCCGACAGGAAATTTCATTGCACACAATCATACGCGCATAAACATATTCATACTCGCACGTTCACTCGTGTTTGCGTTTGTGCATCTGACAGGTGTATCGAGAATGCATACGGAGCTTAAACAAATTAGAAATTTGGTTTTTTTTTTCTATAATAATAAAACAATTTTATTAGTATAAACGAGCGTCTTATTGTTCTCTTAAGTGTCTAACCGATGGGATAAATATTTTTCTTTCGACTTTACCGGCAAACAATATCAACTGTTCGGGTTTAGGGTTCGTAAGCAATTAAACAAAAATCCACTTATCGTTCGCAGTACTATTGTCGTGTTATATATATACATACACACGTGCATGTATACATGCGTAGAGATGTGATGATAATATCTTGCTCACCCTTCGACATTATGTGAATGTTAAAAACCATTACACTGGCACAAACGTATAAGATTTATTTACCCAATATTTTTTTGTGAGTAAATTCCATAGACCTTTCTTATCTTAGGATGGTTAAAAATTACACAAACTTAATATATTGTTTCACACAAAGATTAATATTATTTATTTTAAGTATTTTTTCATTTTAAACTTGATTTTATTGATACACGTGAGACTCATGTATCTATACTGATCTTATTTCAATGTTTAATTTATGATCCACGTATAGTCTCAAGAACACGAGAACATAACAATATATAAGAATCTCTAAATTAATCTTATTTAATCGATTTTGAACCGGTTAAAAATAATTTTAATTAATTTTACAATAAAAAATTGGATTTAAACTTTGATATGTATTATATTTAAGCAAATTTAATGAGATCTAAACTAAAATAGTAAAATTAGTTCAATACTCGACTATAGACGAAAATGATAAAAGTATGTAAGATTAATTATTACAAATTATGTATGTATGTAAATTATAAATTATATAAATTATATCATATAGCATTAATGCGAATAATTTTATAGTAATAAATTAAATAATTTAATATTTATATTTGATAGTTAAACACATTTAATATTTTTTTAAATTTAACCATATTATCCATATTATTGAATGACCACATGATTTAATCAAATTAATTTTATGTTAAAAATTAGAATAAGGTGAATCAAAATCATAAACTAAATTAAGTTTGTTCATCTCAAAAAAATATTAAACATAACGTCCTAAACTTATTTATTAATATTTTTCTTTATAACAATAATATCAAATTGTACTTATAAGATCAATACGAGGTGTGGAAACATCAATCTTAATGAATAAACTTGGATTTAGTTAAAAGGTTCGAAGAACGAGTATGTTCAGCTTGGTATACTTAATATAGACTGACACGAAACGTATGCGAGTAAATTTTACCACTACCCATAAAGAGATAATTAAACCTTGTCACCATACCATAGAGATTTCTATTTAAATACATCAAAAGCAAAAGCGTTAACAATAATTTCAGTACTATTCTTCAGCTTTTGATATATGTTCAAATTATTATAATTTAGGATTATATATTATTATTGTATTTTAATATTAAAATTAATTTTTATTTTATCCAAGGATTCAAACCTGGTATATTTTTATCTAGCCAATAAAATCGTTAATTTAAAAAAAACCATATTATCAGTGTGAGAGTATAAAATTTATTTATATTATATCGGGAAGAAGTTTCATCGTGTATACAATTCAAAGATTTATGATTTGTAGGCGTAAAATAACGGATAGAACATATTACCCGAGTGTGTCATTGGCGGGTGTGAACATTTTAATAACTATAATAAAAACAAAAAATTGAAGAGGGAGTGAGAACCCGAAATAGTGCGACCATAACGAATATTATTATGCTTTTCCAGACACCCTTGTAATTATCGTCACCCCTGTTGTTGAAATAGGAAGTACTCTTAACACAATAATGTTAAAAAGTTATGATATGGTATTTGAATATCAAACCATACAAGACAACAGTGAGTGTAGGATGAATGTCGAAGGGGATGTTCATCTGAATGCACACGAGAAATAGATAATCAATAATATTCATGTTCTTTAATTAAAAGTTTGAAAATATGATGTCTAGTATGCACCTAAATAAAATGTAACCTATATTACGTTTTTACTGTTTTTAATTAAATCGTGTAAGGATAATAATGCATTAGTTGTGGTTTCTATGTATTTATATATCTCTATGGCAATCGGGCGATTAATAGTTTTTTTTTTTTTTACGTGAAGTGTAGCTTCTAAGTTTTTCAAGTTTTTTATACTCTTATAATACGCACAATCAATAATGCTATCAATAATATTCGCTACAAACAATTTCGATAACATAAGGTATTTCCTTAACAATATAATCCAAGTTATTTAAAATGTTTTATTAAATACATCTTTATACATTAACAAACGTGTTATTCAAAACGTCTAATTTAACAATTCGATCTAAGCGTTTCGTATTAAAGAATTAATGTTGTGTTAATATTAACGATGTAATACTTTCAGAGCGTGAACAACAGGCGTATTAAAGACGTTTTAAATACGCTTTTCAGACGCTTTCTAACGGTCGTTACACGAAGAATAATAATAATAATAATAATAATAATAATAATAATAATAGAGGTAATACTAACTTGGACAAATACGTACACGGTACGGTGAAAACGAAATCGTCGCAGATCGGTGTACCGTTTGTCGCGTACGTGGGCGACAGGACGCGCGCGCGGTGGTCGGATTCGAATTTCCGCGGTAAAACGCGTTCACCGTTTCGATCGCACGTCAGCACCCGTGGTCGGAAACCGATTATCCAGCGACATCGACGACGGTCGTAGGACACGAAACACCGTCACAACTGATCAACCCGGTCGTAACGGTCCCGCGACGAGCACCGGGGGTCGGAGCGGACGGCACACGGGACCGGAGAGCGAAAAACGAAGGAGACGCGGCGAAGGAGCCGGCGCGCACGGGACTGTACAGGCGCGTTCGGCCGGCGCGTCACGTCGACGTTTCGCCGACCCCCCTCCCCCACCCCCCGAGCGCCGACGACGACGCATCACGCACACGCACGCGCCGTTCGAGGCGCTCGCACGCGCACGACATACGCGTACGCGCTCGCGGTAGCGCGAGCCGACACCGGAACATTATTATTATTTCTCTCTCGTTTCGAACACCTCCCCCCCCAACCCCCGATAGCGCTTTTCGGAGCCCGTCGCACGCGTTATTAGGACACGCGCGCGTAACCGTTCGGCAGCGGTGTGGCGTACCGTTCGCGCGCGCGAATCGGTCGCACAAGTTCAACAGCGCACGCGGACCGAAAACACGAATTCATTCCGTCCGGGTTCTTTCCCCGACCAACAAATAATGACCGTTGTCCGTCGGATACCTTCGAACCGCTTCGCCGATCGGATTGACAGGGGAGGTGCTGGTGCAAAAATGTTCAAATACACGTCTCCTCACGGACGTCCGTTCTCGAACGCACGCGTCCCTGCTACCAACGTGTACCGTTCGAATTATTCAAATTTATTTCGCTGTGAACGCGAAACAGGCGTTTCGGTTCATCGACAATTATTGTTGTTGTTGTTCGACGTGTTCATCCGTGTGCGCTCGTGTTTTACGACGAAACGGTAGCGTGCGAATCGCGAGCGCTAAACGAGCGAATCGAATTCGGCGACCTTCTAAAAATACCCCCTATCGCGCCATCAGGTTTCCCGGGCGGTTGTAAAAGAACGCTTACCCATCGATTTTACTCGATAATTGTATTGCGTGCGCGCTTTTGTGTCCCAAGACAATACTGTGCGAATCGGCTGGTTTGCTAACGATACGTTATGAAACATCTTACTATCCCACGATCCCGGAACTGCAGATGCGAGCTCTGGATGTGCTGCGATGCGATTTCGGATTGGTGCATTTTAGATCGATCCATGGCAAACGATACGGAATGTAAACAGATTTCCCTGCAATAATTGTATGGAAACGTTAGGGTCGAAGGTTGTGTATCGTCAAAGAGTGATTACTTACGCGGGAATTGAGAACCAATCCTCTAAAAAATTTTTTTCACGATATTTGAGCCCGATTTGGTGTCGGATGATTTCAAACATTTTTATGAAGTAAAATACATTTTTAATAGCTGTCATACCTTCTCGGACTTCTCTAGGTATACTTCCATTGAAAAGAATGCGCGGCTATTAATTTTTATTTTCAATCGAGATTCAATACACATTTCTTATTTGTTGACCAATCGTAGTTGGTTTGCCGTGTACCGTTTTATTTTTATTATATAAATAATTTACTTTGCATTTATTATTGCGTTTGGTGTTTTAATAAAAAGGAACAGATGCTGATCAATATTATATAATTTAATCGTAGTTTTACTAGACTTGTTTTATTAAAAATATGAATTTATGTACGAGTATAGTGTGTGAAATACTCTATTGACTTAATGAAAATTCAATAATCACATAACTCGAAACAGTTTAAACGCTGTACGCACTACTGCTCTTGTTATTGTATTTGTATTGATATTTCAAATATCAACCAAACGTCCAAACCTATTGATTTTTGCATATGTAATTTATTAGTTTTAAATATTCATACTCGCAGATGGTTCTAGATAAAGTGTATACTACTGTAGTTTTCTATTAATTGTAATGGTATTAATGCAATTTTAATTTTAAAATATTATTCATGATAATTTGTAATATTACAGGATATTACAGGACAAGCAAGGTGTTGGCAATTAAACTCACTAATTCACTTCTAAATCATAACAACTGTTATTTGTTAATATAAATTAGAAAATTATGATGAATTTTATTTGAATAACGATCATATGCAAAATTCAATTTACCACAATGTATCTCTCTTGTGACCCCACTCCAAAGATCAATGCATCATCCCTCTTAAAAATACAACACCTAATTACCGTTATAGTATTTATTTCTCCAGATCAATTTTTTAATATTAAGACGACTACCTACTTACTTCCCAATACTGGTATATCTTCAGGCTACTTCAGCTTATCATACAACTCGTTGATTTTTCTTCATACTAAGGTATGTTTTAGTAAACCATTTTTTTACTCAGAAAGTCTCAGCTGAAAATACATAACACAGGGTGCCAAATTAATCACATATATATTTGTTAAAAGTTTTGGCTGTTAACCAAATCATATGAAACAAGTTTAACAACATTTTAAAACTGTTAATTTAAATATAAATTTCTTTTTTTCATAATATTAATATTCACGATATCTTAAGTGACTATAATAATTTATAGATAGTTATGCTTAAACACAATATAAATAGATATTAACCATAAAATTATTAAGTGGTTTTAAATTAATGTACAAAAACAACACTGCTAAACAATTTTTTCGCTTAAAATTTCAATTATTGATTGTAAAATAAACATTTAAAAATAAATACTGATTGTTATAAATAATGATTATTGACTCAATAAACTATATATAAAATTTTTTCAGTCCCTTTTATATAAATATTAAAGTTTATTTCCATTAATTTTTAAAACTACGAAGAGGAATGTTTATAAAATATTTATTTAGAAAATAAAAATAAACTTAAATAGTTTAAAATCAAATGCGCCAAGTCTTATATCCATTGCGTAATATTATACATTGGATTATTTTTGAGCTAGTTATTGAATTTCGCAATTGTAATTTTTAAGGTCTGAAAATTAATTACCAGGTAAATTCAATACTATTCTACAGAAATAATATCTCAAAAAGTTTTTTTTTTTTTTGAATGTTGAATGATTTTAATATTTAACGCCAGTGAAGTTTATAGTTTGAAAGTAGTTATTGATATACTTAAAATAAACGGTATACTATCGATCACCCATTTGCGATTAAAGCGATTTCCATGTTGAAATTTAACTGAATATTATACAAATTAAAATTGTCAAATATCATGTCTGTTATATATTATATTTCTCAATTTGAAACGTATAATAATAGAATAACAGTTTTAAGTAAACTTTATTCCGAATAATTTATAGACTATAACTACTGTAATCATCTGAACCGAAGGATTATTTAATTTTAAACTTGGTTGTTACATCGGATAATAACTATAGTTTACGCCATGAATGAATATTTTAAATAGTGTAATTTATCTATAATATTTTAATGTACAGTCTTACGTACATGCTTATACACCACTGTGAATTGCAATATCGGCTGATAATTTCTAACCCTTACATCATCACGGATATTATATTCAAAATTTCCGCTCTGATCATTACAAAAATTATTCTGTCATCAATCAGGATTTATTTCTACAGCTATTGATTATAATATTATAGGTATGTACATGAAATACTACTGCTTTCCGGTTATTCTGTGTACCCTTGAGATTAGTTTATTTGATATAATTAATATTCATAACATTAAAACATAATTATATAATATTATTAATCTTCTTTATGGTATTCAACCTTTAAGGTTGGTTTTGCAAATGGATATGCACTCTCCATTCATCTCAGTTAGCCTTTTCAGGTTGTTATAACTTGTTAGTTATAAACTAACAATATTATTGATACCTAAATACATTTTTTTATTTAAAAATAATAACGATATTAAAAAAAGCCTAAGCTGAAATGACAATAAAAAAAACTATTATATTTATTTAAAAATGTAGGATTTCAATTAAAATTATTATTCCAAATAAATATATAAGTAAAATCTGTAATTGAATTTTCATAATAGAAATAAAATTAACTAAAAAAATATCAAATAATGTAGATTAACGATTTCTTTATTATTAAAATTAAAAATACTTTATCTTAGCCAATTATAATTTAAATTGATTGTGTAGTTTTTTTTAAATAACTTTTTTTGTTCGAATTGTAGTTTGTAGTTTAAACATTAAGATACATTAAAATATAAAATATTTTCTTTACTCTTTAAAAAATATTTACGCAGAAATATATTGTACTATTCAACATTATGAAAATTTGATGAATGATTAGAACTCGTAATAGATTAGAACGAACCGACTGCAAAAAGAAAACATTTTGGTTTCTTTCTACTATGAGTTTAAAATTAATCTCATCATGAACAATATACCGCTCATTATTATTTTCTATACCTCTAGGTGATGGCGCAATTATGTTAAAAAATTAAAAAAATATAAACTTAAGCACGACGAGAAGATATAGTTTAATAATATAATGTATGTGAATAAATGTGAATGGAATGACATCTCTCGACATTCTTTGGTTTTTTGGTATGTACAATACGCAAGAACGCGGATTACTTTATCATTAACTTTTTAAAGTGTCCTTTTTACTTTCTTCTCATCGATCAATCTGTTAATTATCATTTACTTAACAGGTTCGTATACGTTACGTTATAAAATACTGATATCAATGCATGCCGGAGTGCAGTCAAATCAATGTATATCGTTCGACGTTTTTCGTAATTCTTTGATTCATAAAATGCTAATTAAGGTACTTTAGATTAATATTGTTAAATACTGTTGTCAACGTGATTAGCAATAAATAATAATTAAGTTCGCGATCCTTACGTATGTGTGGTATGAAGAGACGATTCACGAACCGTTTTTGGAATTCATCGGTGTTACGCCTACACTGAGGTCACCGAGTATTATGTACACAATGCATTAGTACATTGTACAGTGACATTTATGCTGACAAATCAATTTTTTCTAGGATCGATAAACATTTTAATGGTACTAATTATTTGAGTGGTGCAAACGTTAAAGCATAACTATTGACAAAACATGGAAAATGTACCTATATGAAATACCCTTACTTCATTATACAAATTACCCATTTATATGAATTACCACAGAAGAATATCAACAACGCTCTTATCATGTTTCACTGCAGCATGCAATACCCTTTACAACTACAGCTACACACGATCAATTTAACAAATTGTATGTATCTTTAAGTTTTTCAACACATTTTGTTATTAAATTATTTAAGCCAAGATTTTCATGCGTGAACGTGCTTATTTTGTTATTATATTTATATTCATGGTTTTGATAATAAACCATATCGTTGCTTCAGTTCAAGACTGCAATAACTCAAAAAAACTACTATTGAGATATCGACACCTCAGTTCAAGACAGCAACAACTCAAAAATATTCAGAATTGAATTATCTACGTGATATTATTTGCAAAATCACGACGATTTCAATTCTATAACGCAATAACTATTAGTTGCATTATTCACCTCTAGAAGTCGTTTATTTCATTTTAGAACCAGTAATTTCATAATTTGAGTAATTGCAGTCTTGAACTGAGGCGTCGATACCATATTATGGTTTGAACACAAATTGAATTAATAGAAATAGGTTAAAGGACAATACGAGTAGGTTTATGGCTATAGTCCAATGAAAATTGTCGATGAATATATACACTGTTCTGCTTAGATTTATTTTTGCACAAATATTTATTGAAAAAATAATTTTAGATACCAATACCCGTGTACGTACATATATTTTGACTATTATAATATTACTCCTATATTAAAACTTCTTAACTAATTGTAATTTGTAATTTTTATAATTAATTCGAGTTAAATATAATTCGTATGTATAAAACTATAGATTTACATATTTTACTGAGTATTATTTTCCAAAACCATATCAATAAATTTAATCGTGTGGTTACTGCTTAAAAATTATATTCGTCTTGATGTAGCGATAAAAAAAAAAAAATGCCGTCGTAATATTATTTACGAACTGGGTTTAAATTTGACCATCCTCTGTTAACGCATCCAATAATTCGATTAGAATAATAATAACTAATAACTAATAAATATAGAATAATAATAACTCAATACAATTAAAATAAATGCCACAAGTGTGGATACCAAATCGTAACCTTAAAATAGTTTTACAATGTAAAGTTAGGGTCGTTAGGAGTTTAGTTGTTTAGTTGAGTTTAGTTTGGTATGTAAAAAGTGTTGTTATTATCAAATTAATATCACATTTGTAGAAATTAAAATACATCCATAAACCTATAAATAATAGTCTAAAATAAATAATAATAAAATATAATAAATTCTAGAGTTATTATTTTTAGATCAATTATTTTAATTTAATTATTTTACTAGAAAAGGGATAGTAATATTTATAAATAAAACTATATTAATTCATTGCTGTTTTACATTTTTCAATTTAAATTGCGTTTTTATTCATTGAATCGTGTAAAAAATGGTTTTCGGTTGTGATTTCAAACATAATATGACAACACACCTCTGTTTATACACGCTCACCCAAGCGACCTGTCTAGAACACTTTATTTTATTATGTAAAACAATAAAAAGATTGACTTCTGCACATAAAACTCAATACAGAGATAAAAATAAATATGAAAAAACAGGTTTCGATGACGAGACAGATAGCATTGAATATTTAAAATAAAATATAAAAGTTCTTATTATAAGTACATTGATGATAGATATAAAAAAAACTAAGCAATTTTTTAGATTATTTTTTTTATAAGATATTCCTATTCTATGTAGGTAATCTACATTTACAGATATTTATTGTTGAATCAATAACTTTTGGCTATTTTAACATGATCATAATTATAATGGTAATAATAATCAATACCTTGTACCTACTTGGTTTTGAATAGACATTATAAAATAATATAATATAATATAATAGTTTAAAAATTAAGAATATAATTTATTTTATTTATTTCAGCCAAATTAATTACAGTTACTTGATAACAATAAATAAATTATTACATAATAATTTATAATAATATTCTGTATAAAAATTAAAAATAAAGTATTTAGTATATATGTTATGATATCATTTATTATAAATTTAAGCATTCGGGTTGGCCAATCTACCCATAAAAATGATTTTACTATTTTGTTTTATGAAAAATAAGAATGGATGACACGCCTTGAAGTTAACAGTATTGGTGTTATTCGATGGGGGATTTGATACTTCAGTTACATTGGCGGCACCTATTAAATTATATAAATCATTCATAGAAAAAAAATAAATAATTCCATCAATATATTGTATTGGCTAGTAAACAAGTATTCTTACCAGTAACTCTGAAAGCTTCGGTACCTTTTTCATTAACTTCTATGAAGGACTTATGTACGATTTCGCTGACTTTTAGGTTACGCGGTCCGTTCAAATATATCCCAGATAACTCAGCATGTGACGTGAATATGTCAACACAACATAACTGTAAAAAAAACAAATTTGTTACGTACGAAAATAGAAAATAATAATTAGAAATATAAGGAAATGAAAATTACAGTCATGCTATAATTAAATTTATGAAGTAAAATTGTAAGCACATATGTAATACATAAACATTTAAAAACACCATTTTTATCTAGGTATATATTTACGTTTCTTATGGCAGTCTCGAGATCCAAATCCGATTCAAATTTAAACTTTGGTAGAGTCAATACTACTTTATGTGTTTCCAGTTTGCCGAGGAGGGCATTGAAATTTGTTGGATCTCTCAGAAACGATTGTTCTAAAGCTATAATTCCGTCCATCACATCTGGTAGCACAACAAGCATCTGGAAGTCACCTCCCTATTGCACGGCTTGATTAGTAAAATATACCTTTGGTATTAGTAAATGTAATACATTGTACGGAAGTTCGATGGCAGCAAATTTATTTTTTTCGTCCTTGTAGTATGGGAAATATTCAGTTAGATGCATCATATTGGCTTGGATATGATTCGTTGATGAAAGGCAAAACCTTCCCATTTTGGATTCCACGAACTCTTTTTCCCAATCGTTTTTAAAATTGACGATCGACGTTAGAACTAACATGGTTTCCTGTGGAAATGTATCTACAAACAGATTTAATAATGGATTTATTACTAATTTTTGTCTATAAATTCGACAATTCTATTATTTTAATAAGTCACATGATAAATTCGTTCCTTATTGTATAATTACCCGTTTTAATAAGTTTTGTAATTTTTCCGTTGGTGAAATTACTGGTCCACGCGTTAAATCCTGAGGCAGAAAAGTTACCGAAGAAATCAACATTTTTTACTTCGGAATTCAAATAATTACGACCAATATTTTCAAATTCTTTATTTAATGGAAATGCTTCGTCCACGAAAATTCCATTGGCAATGTTTAAAAACTCTGTGTCCTATAAATAATTATTTCAACTTTAAAACTTCCAAAACTAATGTATTTGTTTATACAATGATTAATGGTCATTAATAGTGAAAATTATTTTATTACATTACATCAGTTGTATAATTTTTTAAGGGGATGTTTTATTGTATGACCATAATCGTATTATTACATACGTATTATATTGAAAATTATGTTCGAATATTATAAACGATGAACTTTAATCATAATGATAATAATATTCATTAGAATACGAATCATTTAAATTCGATAGTTATATTAATTTATATGATAATTTTATTCAACATATGTATATTATGTATAAAGATAATACATAAATTAATGTTTTTGAATCGTTATCACGATAAACTAACAATTTTCAATATTGTACGATCATGAATTATACATGAGCTTTGTATATGATACAACTTAATTTATAAAAATTACTGTTAATGCATTGTAACATACTTGTATGTTAAAGAGTGCCTCGTGTAGGTTGGAAGAATTATTTATTTTTTTAAGATTTTCTTTGCTTATGCGCAACGCTGGCATGAGACTTTTACTGGTATTGCCCTTAGATCCGAAGGCCAGAAGCAACAAGAGCAATTGAATACTGTAAGGGGATGCGAACAAATTACCATCCTGGAAAGTTGCCAATTCCTAGGGAGGAAAATAAATAAGGAAACAATTATATTATACTTATATAGTATTATATGTAAGACATAAGTAGATATAACAATATTGTTTCACGGTGAACCGCTCAAGTAATAATAAACCTTTTTACCAGCAAATTTTTCGTACGTTATAATCTGAAATTGAGATAAGCAGCGACAAAACTGAACATATGAACTCAAACAAAAATAATTACAAAAAATACATTGATTTAAGTTCAGTTTTATCCTAGTTAAAAAACAGTTTTAATAAATATATCTTTATCACAAATATGTCTAACCTGTCATTACTTGTATTATTATTTTATTTAGTTATGTGCTGAACATATCAAACATACATACATAATGTAATATTAGGCGTTAATTATTAGAAAAAATTATTAATACGATTAATATGTAATTTGACTTTCTTGTTCAGGCTTACAGGTGTATTTAGAAGTATTTTAATGGAACTTTATAACAATAAATAACATTTTGTTATACTAAAATAACAACACGAGTTTTCAAGTCTCATAATTGTTCATGGGATTCTCAGAAATGTCAGGAACC
The DNA here is from genome assembly GCF_003268045.1 of Sipha flava. NCBI lineage: Eukaryota > Metazoa > Arthropoda > Insecta > Hemiptera > Aphididae > Sipha > Sipha flava. The sequence continues at coordinate 1,433,015 of NW_020272062.1, forward strand.
CTTTTAATTGTTGTTCCAAGTTCATTATACTCACTAAACCGTTACACCATAGCAGCAAAGTTAAAAAACACGTAACAATATATGTATTAGATAATAAATATTATAAACAGCGGACAATTTTGTATTATGAAAATACCGGTCGTGATGATAGTAAAACTACACATTGGACTTTAACAATTAAATAATAAGTTATTGCTTGTGAATCATGACTATTAATTTTTATAACTTGAAAAATTATATCCTAGTTCAATTTTATTTTTTAAATGGAATATTAATGAAGTAATAATTATTTTAAAAGGGCAATTATAACCAAATTAAGTATCATATAAATAAAACTTATACTATAGATTTTTACTAGAAACATTTTTAATAGAAGAAAATGTCTAATTTAGAATGAACATATTCTTCTTGACCACGTACTCAAATTTGTATGCAAATTTAAAAAAAATAGTATTTTATTTAATTCAACGTCATTATGAATGCAATTTATGTATTATGTCGGAATAACAATAATCTTACCGTGAACAGAGAGTATGAAAATTGTGTCAAACCGATATTTTCGTCTGACGGTATGGATGCCATGATTGAATTTTTAGGTTTGAACGACTCGAACTGCAAGTATATCAAAAATAATAATTATATTATATCTATAATATCTATTTTTTTGCGTTATCTATAATATTCATATAATATCACGCGATTGCTATAAAAACTATAAAATGTTATAAAATTGTAATTAATTCAGATAAAAACTCAACCATTATGTGATTTGTAAATTTTATATTCCTCTTACGCAGGTTGAATTCGGTTATTCGACTCTATTAATAAATATTATTCTCCAATTAAATAACTAATTAGTATTTTAATTACAGAATTATTTGACTTGTTGATATCTGTTTTAATAAAAATTGAAAGTGGAATTGTTATTCATCTTATCACTTCAAATTTGAATAATTCTGATGAAAAACAATATATTTTATACATTTTTTTTAATATACTTTTATTTATCTAATATGTATTATATAATACAACTATAAAAATTGTTATTTATTTTTATTATTGTTATTGTTGTTTTTATTTCTGTATAATACACTCTTTTCAGCCCTACAGTTTCGCTGTGTAGTTGTTATGTATTTTAACTTTTGTATGAATCTTTAGCGATGTGTGAATTAACACACTATGTAATTTCGAGCCTGGGGTAAGTACAATTTTCATACCAATTATTGTTTCCTAAACGGCTCTTTTAGAAATAAAAAAAATCCTACATTATTTTTCTAAGTCGGTTAAAAGCTGAAAATTTAAATTTAATATTACGATTTTTATGACATCTATAACATAAAATTATATTAAAACAAAAATTAATATTTAAATAAATACTAAATAGTATTTTTATTGGGAAACATGTAAGACCATCCTTCTGAATTAAAAAAAAATATTGCTATTTCAAAATTCCAAAAATTTTCTGAAAATTACTTTTTTTTTCATTTTGACAATGAAAATAAAAAACATTTTTTTTTTTTTATAGTATTATAATGACGAATATATATTGTACAAATCATTTATATGACCTTTATAAATACAAGAAATAAAAGATACTTAATTACTAATTAACTTTAGTTAAACGATTTATTCTAAAGTATCATTTATAAAAAAGTACGAACTATTCAATTTATTAAATTATCAAAATGTATTTATAATATAAATACATTTTAATAATATATTATATAATAGTTTTTATATTTAGTTAAAATTAATTTTTAATATTTCTTAGGATTTTACATTATTATAATGAATATATCAATAATTACATGAAAATTTATTTATGAATATTATTTAAAAACTGTTAATTATTTTATACGTAATTATTGCTCTTATAAGAATCATCTATAGATGAGTATTATTTTGATCACGAACAAGAAAACACGTTAGATTATAAGTTTGTTGATTGCATGCAAGCTGAACGGGTATCACTGACTTAGATTAGTTCTCTTATGTTGAAAGAAAAATTATTGAACGTCAGAATTGGTCACGTAAATTATATTAAAACATGCATTTTTCTTTATCCTTAAAACCAAAGTTAGTCAGCTAATATAGAGTTATAATCAGAGCCGGCTCAAAGTATAGGCGAGCTAGACACTTTCCTAGAGCGGCACTTTAATTTAGGAGCGGCATATTCAAAGTTGACTCGTATATTCTTTTATTTATATCGCTATCCAAAATCAGTGTTTGAGTACATATATTGAAATTAAGTGATTGAACTATACCTCAATACTTATGTGATATTAAGAATTATATCGACTTAACTTGTAACTGCTGCAACAGTCGAGAGGAGTTTCACAAAACTTAAAATATTAAAAACTTATTTGCGATCAAATACATCTCAAAACCGATTAGTCAATCTTTCTACTGAAAGTGAAATCACTGAAGAATTACACATAGATAAATTTATAGAGAGTTTTGTTTTACTAAAAGCAAGAAAAGTCAATTTAAAATAACATTAAGTTTGTTTTATTTTATTTTATCAATATTATTATACTAATAATTTGTTTAATTTTTCGAGATTATGACCAAGGTTTATTTATTTGTAAGCTTGAAAGTAAAAAATATTTTAAAAATCAATAAATATCTGATCATATGAATTCCTAAAATTTAAATACATGTACCTAATGAATTAGTAAATTAATAACTTTACAATTTTGACGTTAAAATAAAAAATATAAAAAAATATCCCGATAGTCTCTACACTACTTGTTATTTCTTTAAAATAAAAAATATAAAAAAATATCCCGATAGTCTCTACACTACTTGTTATTTCTTTAAAATAAAAAAAAAAAAAATCAATATTTTTCATGTAGATATGTCACATGAAAGATAGAGATCGGAGCTATGTTAAAATTAGATCTCAGTAATTATAACAACACAATTTTCTTAATTTTTTCAAAAACAACAAAAAAAGAACTAGCGAAATCAGTCCAGCCGTTCACGCGTGATGGGACTAAGGAAATAGGAATTCATTTATATATTTATTATTACATTATTATATATATAAGACAAAATAAGATTACTAACTTTTTATTTTTTATTTTTTTAAAGTGTAAGGAGTGCTTACAGTGCACGTTACGCCCCTGATTACAATACTATATTTCAAACACGCATTCATTTTTTTCATATACATTTGGCTACCAAAATTATTTTAACTTCAAATTTTGAATTATTTAACGAAATTGAAAAAAAAAGAAGGATTTATTTTAATTTAACGATTAATATTAATTAATTAAAGTATTGTCATAATGATAATCTTACCTTGAACAGAAAGTATATAAAATCGTTAAACCGGCGTTCATTCCATTAAGAACACGAAACATGGACTGCAAGCAAACTAAAACATTGACCATATTATTTATAACTAAATCTTTTGAAAAAGCCATATTATCAATTATATTCAATTAACGTAGATAGAGCGCATGATTACAATAATTGCAGTTCAATATCAGTTTAATGTTATAAAATTGTAATCAATTCAGGTCAGAACTCAATGATCATGTTATGCGCAAAGAGCGTTGTATTTTAAATAACGTTTATTCTGTAGTTGTTGATTCGTGTACCTATCATATATTACATTGGTCCAAAAATATATTCATTTGACAGGCACATGTACAAGAGGGGAGATATAACCACCCCATTGAGGATCTTTTTACGTATATTTATACTACATATACCTAGTCCTCATTCTAATAAACTTAAACTAACTTGAAAATGTAGACAGAGTTGTTTATTTTTATAATAATTGTTCTAATTTTCTATTGAATTTTCATGCATTTTACACCTACCGTCAATTATCGTTGTAAGTATAGCCATCGATAGAACCCATTTTCACTAACAAGTCAGCTATTCAAGTAGTTCAGAAATTTGTTGAATTCAATTGAATTGAATCAATTATTGATTTTTGATCCTGATATTTTTGATTATGGATATTTCAACGTGATTTTTTTTTATTGCCTCTTATCTAACATAACATAAATCATTTTGAACCCCTCCCTCTTGGACGAATCCTGCGCATAAGCCTGCTATTAGTAAATATTCATCATTTTTTAAATTATCCTTACCTCTTGTTTTTTCCAAATATATACATTCTCTCTGCACTTCTTGTTTGTTTGTGTTATTTGCATGTATTTTTAATTTGATTTCAACTTTTGTACAATGAAATTTTGGTAATGGACGCGTCAACATTAAAAATACAGAATTAAATGTCTACGTAATTGCTTACGTTACAGTTTGCATAATCATTATTATTTCATAAAATTTCTGTTTTAGAGATAGAAAATTAACAAGTTATTTTTCTAATTCGGTTTAGCGATAAAAATGCGATTTTTATATTACATTTTTCAACTCCTATATGTTAACTCTATAAAAAAGAAAAATAACAAAAATTTAAATTTAAAGAGATAGATGTTTCGAACGGAAAAACATGCCGGTCTATCCTATAATTAATAGGTTAATGATTATAAAAGCTTTTAAAATTATTATTCTAAAACCGTAGATTATTTTATTTGTATTTATTAATCTTTGATACGTATTATTTTGATTATTAACACGATAACACTTTTAAGGTTAAGAGTTTGTTAACCTCATAAAAGCCGAAAGAGCAACACTTATTACTTGATGTATATTAGTTCTCATATATTGCAAAAAAATGATTGAAAGTCAGAATAGATTACGAAGATGTCAGTATAAAAGTACGGTTTTCTCTCTACCCCTAGAGACCACTTTTAGTCGTCTAATATTAATTTTTAATAAATGCTTTGATCCATCTTCCTTAAAATCCATTATAATACATTTAATTACTCGTTTTTGTCATTAGATAACTTTTTATATTTATAATATTTAATTTAATATTTTATCACTTCCTAGATCGATCCTTCAAATTGTTATGAAATAACACAATTTATATATATATTGCTTTTTATTTAGTGTTAATTGTTGGTACACTTAAAACCAACAATATAATTTTTCAGTTCATTTTTTTTCAATATTTATATTGAAATTATTATCCTATATAATATGAATAACATGATAGTCCATTGGTAGGTAAATATATTACATTTTATTGTTGATGATAAGTTCATATTCAATACTTAGCCATTATTAAAAAAGAATAACATAGTACGAACAAATAGTTTCATAATGGATTATAATATTATAATATATACATTGTGTGATTATTTATATTTTTCATATACATTAGCTATCAATATTTTTATAACAATAAACTATGAGTTAAATTTTTTATTTAATTTTTTGTTGGTAAATTATTTTTTATTTTCAGAAAAACATTTGTGTGATTATAAATTTTACATTTCATTAAATAACATAAATTTTAATCTGTGTCTTCATCAAAAGGATAAGGCGGCGGCAATGCATTAAAGAATATAGTTTCTTTTACCTAAAAAAAAATAATAACAAATTAAAAAAATGCATTCGGTATTAAACTTAATTTTAACTTGTATACATATTATTAAAAATATAAAATTATTTTCATTTCAATATAACTAATATAACTGATATTTTTAATATTTATCTTATCTGACAGTTTTAAGTTGATTATTTACATCTATATTTTTTCACTTCTACGTAAGACATTAAAATACTAAAAGAACGAATTAAGTGTAGTTATAATTAGTATAATAAGTACTGTGTGAAATTATTGATGGAACAATATACCTAAAAACAAATTAAAAAATATAAAAATGGCAATCCTTCACCAACATAACTCGTAAAGTAGACGCTATTATTATCAATGTTGTGCTTAGTTAATAAAAAATTATCTAATTATAGATAGATAAAATCATTTTTATCTAAATAACAATATAAGATATTAGGTATCTCAAAATTTAAATTTATAACGATGATTGAAAATTAAAATAAATTTATATTTTTATCATAATATTGAATAGTTACACAATTAAACATTATCTTAAGCATACTAAATATAACATAATATTTTCTTAAAGATATATTCTGAATATTGCAACAAAAAAAAAAAAAGTGTCTTTTGAACAGTGACACGTGATTACACGACTAGGTTTAATAAAACTTTATTTTCACTATCATCAAACTTGAAATTGCATACACTTGGTGAAGACTTAAAATCTACTCTAGTAATTGGCACATCAAAGTGGATAAAATTTTATTGCGGAAACGATAGTGTTATTGTAATTTTCATTAAATAATAGACATACATGTAAATCTATTATTAAAATATAAAACTATATATAAATATATATAAATTTTTATTAAATATAAAAAAAATTAAAGAAACTTTGAAATAACAAATTTGTCTTCTTATCGTTGTACCACAAAAATGCTATGTTCCATAATTTTAATATCTCTATTTCATCACCTAATTATTTATTTAACTTTTGTGATAATAATTGTATATTACATTATCACATTAGTGTTATTAGTTTATTGTAAATTTTAATTAGTATTCTATTATATTTATACTATTTTAGATAATTTAATTATATTTACACATATTCAAATGTAAATATGATGTACAATTAAAGTATTAAGCTTTTTTTTTTCATTTAAAATATAATTACAATATATACAACAATTTAGTACAATAAATAATTTTTATAGTATTTACATATCGAGAATGACAGATGGGGGAGGGCACTCAGTAGTGTCACCCGACTAAAGTATTAAGCTATAATAGTTTCTTAATAAAATATTAAATTTTAAATTTTTAAAATACTGAAGTTTTTAGTTTATATGTTGATTATTAAAATGTTTAGCTCCTAAAATTTACGAATAAATATAAAACGAAAAATACCTAAATACCTAATTAAGAGATACTATAAACATTTGAGAAAGGTTAAAAACGATTGAATACAGCGTATTAATAGCCATTAGGTATATTATTAAAAAAAAATAGATTTGATCTTATAGCCCATAGGACCATGTTATAAAATCATAAATAAAGCCCCCTCCCATATATAATAATTATTAATATATACATAAAAAATCGTCATAATTCATAAATAATAATAGATGCTGAATACAGTTATTTTAGAACCATTCTTTTGCAAGTAAAGTAGTTCAAATGAGATTTCTTATTTATTTATTTAATTATTTTGCATTGAATGATAATATTGTAGAATATTTATTACTTATTAATTAAATTACACACATAGGTGGTTTGAAATTTTTCAGTTAGTAGTTCAAGCATAGTTAATACTATCCACCCACCTACTAAAAAGTCATATTAGGTACAAAAACTTACCTGATTTTAATCAAATTACCAATTTTATATTACCTACCGCTGCCAGATGCTAAAACCAAGTATTCACCTATTAAAATGATACTTACCCCAAACTTTTTGGTGGTTCAGTGGGTGTCGTTCATAATCGCACATTTCTATATATTAATTCCACATATTTTCGCCAAATTAAATCGTTCAATATCGCACAAATTTATATATATATATATATCAATTACGTATACATTTATCTAAAATAACATGAGTGCACCTCGAGACCGAGCGGGGTCACTCGCTCGCTCGGACAGTTAAAAACGAAAATATCTCCCGATCTTCTATGTAACATCACCCCAAGAAGGTCCCAGGATAAAAAAAAAGATTTTGTGTGGGACTCATACGAAACCGGCAATGTGAACTATACATGCAAAGTGTGCAGAGAGAAAGGGGAACTGTTAACCAAATGTGTGCGATTTTGAACTATCGACCTTTCAAATTTCCCTTTTTAACAATAAAATAAATTTGTGCGGTATTGAACGATGTAAAATGTGCGGTTATGAACGGTAAGTGTGCGGTTTTGATGACCGCCGGGTTCAGTGAACCACAAAATTCATGATCAAGCAATATCTGATTACACTTTGTAAATTATCTAAATGGCTATAATTTTTATCTAGATAAAAATTAGATGTCAGTTTTATTAATTATCTAGATGGGATAAAAATTTGAATCTAGATAGATTTATCTGAATAATTTTAGCTAATGCACAACATCGATTATTACAAGAATCCGAATAGATTATACACTTTACTCATCCTTACCTTTTTACCCACTAGAGACAATCTGTTTGCAAATATTATGATATACTATAAATTGAACACCTCACACCACATTGCTCAAACTACGAAGAAGAACGAAGTATCTTGAACCACCCAACCAACATAGAGAAAACAAGAAAGCAAATACTGATGCAATCTACAAAGTTTACAACGCCGTTAAACTTACAAATCTAATTTAGACTACTAATGTGTAAATATTTATATATGTAATATTAAGTAAATATATGTAAAGTTGTTGGCTAGATGACTTGGATGTCAAAGCTTTTTCCTTAATAAAAAGAAAAAAATTATGATCAATAACAATATTTATAAAAATTATAAGTATCTGATATTAGTACTACGTGATGACGTTAAAAATAAATGCTGGACCACATAAATTCTTCTTAAGAACCAAGTTCCATTTATCAGAATAGTGGTCTGGGGTGCTAATAGCTGATTTATATATACGTATTTATATTGCTTTATACATTAACACTATATTATATAAATTATAGAATCTTATGTTTAAATAAAATATTACTAATATTAGAAAAATATAAACTTGATTGATGAAGTATCCCAAATAAGTTTTAGAATTTTAAAACGACTGTAATAAACAAAAAAAAAAAATGGTATACAATTTAAATTTAAAAATTTTTAACTCAAACTATTCGATTTTTTTGCTCCCTCCGACCCAAATATAATAAATTAATAAAAATAACCATCCAGGATCGCGTCTGCGGTCCAACAGATTTTCCGCTTATAATAATTTATATAATCCTTGTGCGTTTTAAAATGTATTTATTTGAAATATACGGGTTGTAATAACTAATAATTAATAACTTATTAATATAATTAAGGTATTGTACCAACCTCGGTATCAGGCGCGGATCCAGAAAATTTTGACAGGGGGTGCTCAAAAAAAAAAAAAAGATTGTTACACCTTTCTATTTATTTAAATTAATATTTTCTATTTGATTTATTGGTGCTAACTTTTTTTTCATACATCAGTATTTATTAAATATAAACTTAAAAATAACAATAATTTCTTACATATATTGTAACTGTAATTTTCTTGGGTGTTTTTCATTGAATTCTTCAATAACTTCCTCTGGAGTAATTTTAATATCCCTATGAATATTAAGAAGCATAAGTCCATTTAATCTATCCTCTCCTATTGTTGATCTTAAATATGTTTTTGTTTGTCGAAGTGAGGAAAATATTCTTTCTGCGGTGCAAGTGGTAACTGGTATATAACGTAAATAATTTTTAGCAATTCCTTTATATTAGGATAAAATTCAGATGCATGAGTCAAAGCTTCTATAGCAGTTTTAGGTTTATCTAATTGGGATTTCCAAAATTGTTTCCACAAAGTAACTTCACCTCTAACCTCTTCTATCGAGCCAATTAGATCATCGATATAAAATTTGGCCGATTTAATAATTTTTTCGATATCTGTATCTTCAAGTAGGAAAAATGGTATTAAATGTTGTAATCGTTTCGTGTCCGTGACCTAAAAATCTATTTTTGATATCTGATATTAAATTATTTAAATTCCGATAACGAAATAACCGATATTATTTATTATTATTATTTTTATTTTGAAAAATAAGAAATAACATAATTTATAATATAAATTTATTTTGTTGGTGGCCAAGGCGACAGGGGGTGCCCGAGCACCCATAGCCCCCCCCTGAATCCGCGCCTGCTCGGTATAATGGAACTATGAGGGATGTGCAACGATTGTTTTTCTAAAACTACACTGGTCAAACTTACACATATAATTGATCCGATAAGCGAAACCAAACCAAACGCGAACACTGCGTTATACGATCTATTTCTCTTTGCGTGGTATTCATTCCAACTACAGATCGGCACAGGCATGTCGTCCATCGTAAGGTGTTTGTATTCTACAGGATTAAAGTATTGACACACTGGATGTGGTTGTTGGGTTTTCTTACCGTAAAATGCAACTGTAATTAAAATATTACGAATAACAATAATTGAAGTTATATAATATTTTTTAATTTTTTTTTTTCAAATGATATTAAATTATACTATAATTGTAATTAAAAGTTGCAGTTTTTAAAGGCATCAGCTTTTTTTATTTTCATAATTCAGTAAGGAATTACAAAAAGAAAAGGTATACAACTTGACGAACGTTTTTATTTTTTTTAAAGACTACTCGTTAGTACATCTGAATACATCATATCCTGCTACTCATCGAGCTCCGATATTTTACCCTCCTTTTTCTGGTGGTCCGGTAATATTTTTAGTGACGTAGGATAAAAAAAATACTGTCCAAAGAAGATCCAATGTGGTGCCACAAAGACTGATTTTTAAATTAAATAGAAAAACAACTTGGTAACTAAGAATTGCACTTAGTTTACTAAATTTAAATACCATACTTTATTTTTATGTCAACATATAGATGGAGTATTTGATTATTTATTTGTTTTTTGATAATATATTAGCTTATAAGACCGTTTATAGTCATAATTCACTTACGCGGTGTCCGTAACATTAGTGAGCGTTGGAAAAATTGTGGTCCACACAATATGCGTTTTCCGATTATCATTTTTAATAAATTCTGGACAATATTTTCTTGCTTTATAGTATTGTACAAAATTATATTTCAATGTTTAAATTGTCAAAATTAAGATCAAATGGAAAAAACGAAACGAAATAACTGATTATTGATTTGAAGATTTCGAAAAACCATTAATCTCTAGTAAATGCAAGTCACGACTAATGAGTGTGATAAAGTATGATGTCGAATATTATATACATGTAGTTATTTTATAAGATAAAATCTGACAGGGATGTACATTCACTGATATTGTAGATATAATAAACTGTATCGTATGGCTGTTGGAAAAATAAAAAGTCTTATCGGTTTTTAATATTTCATTATTAAATGTATACATACTCGTATATATTTTTAACTAAATCTGAATGTCCAAATTAACTTTTAACGATATAACAGTACAATAACTTAGCTATACATTTCATGCACTATAGTTTTGGTTAAATCCATTTTACCAAACTAGGAAGAAAAATTATTGTACTTTTACTATCGTGTACATGTATATCTATATTTCACACACATCCATCCAATGAGTTAAAATGAGTATTATTAAATATTTAATTATTTTGCAATAAATTAAAATTAAATTTAAATGACTAATTTGTAAGCGTTTTTCTAAGTAGTTTTCAAACGGTTTATATTGATTCATCAAATGCTAATAGGTTTTTATAACTGTTAATTTTAAAGATTATAACAATTAACACGTTAACTATCATAAGGGTGCTCAGGTTCTCTCACCGTTCCCGCTTTAGCGTACCATGACAATTTTTAAATATTTACATGCATGTATCAAATCAATAATTTATTAATTATTGATGATACGAAAAAATGCCTCAGATGAAAAAAGATTTATTTTGAATGCTCACAAATTATCTATCAATAATTACCTGAGAGAACCCGGGTACTCTCATGGTGCACAGATGATACAATTGTGCATAGGGAACATTAACCACTAACAACTAACCAAGGGCCTTTCAGTTTATGTTTACTTATAATTTAGGTTATAGACTGATTATTGCTCCATGAACATTTGTTTTCTAATTTTTCTGATATTTATTTATTATTATTAACGTCATTGTGTGATATCATAATAATATTATCACCAGATCACCTTATCATTGCAATAATTATTAATTATGCTACCAAAAAATAAATACCTAATTAGTTATTGATCTTAATTTCAAACCAAAACATAATTTTTAAAACTTACACCATAGTTAAAGTTATGCGTATAATTTGGTATCAAGATAATATTATAAACAAATTATTTCTGACATTAATGCATATCTATATCTATATCTATATCTATACTACTATATAAAATGAAGTCGCTTTTTTTTGTTCGGGATAAACTCTGAAATTACTTATTGGATCGTCGTGCAGTTTTTTTAAATTAAATAGGACATCACAGAGAAGGTTTTAGGCGTAAATTTAGTCCGATAAAGTTAATAAATAATTAGTTATTAGTTATCTATATATATATATATAAATGGAGCCAAAAATGTATAACATTTCATCAATTGAGAACGGCTGGGCCGATTTAGCTCAAATTTTTTTTAATTGTTTGTAATTGCCAGGAGAAGGTTTTTACGAAAAATTTTTTTTGGAAAAGTGCTATTGTTTAATAAATCATAGTTTAATTTAATAATTTTTGACCAGGTCGATAACTGCACAATTGAAAATGAATTATTAAATAAAACTATTAAAAAACTATTAAAAAACTATACAAAAACTATTTAAAAACTATTAATTTTATTTTTAGTAATAAATGACGGGTATTGCATAAATATTAAACAAAAAAGATCCCGTAACAGGTGTCAAAACAAATAAGAATGTTAGTTCGAAAAATTATTATACGTGATCAGGACAAAATTATTCTACGATATCATGAGCTTCGTCAACAATTCATGGTCGAAATGTATGTAAAGATAGAGAGCGAACGATTTTGATATTTGTGATTCAATCAAAAAAAGCTGCGTGCAGAAGATTCTCAAAAAAATTGTTAGATATTAGAGATGGGAAAGTTACTACAAATGAAACGGAATGTATAAAATTACCGACCGATTTCTGTTCAATCATTTATTCGCAAGATGCTCTCATTGATTAGATATTTTCCAATGTACACAGACAATACATAAATCATGAGTGGCTAGCAGAAAGGGCAATTTTAGTAGTAAAAAATGTAGACGTCAACGAATTGAATCTCAAGATAAACATTTGTTACCAGGAGACATGGTGTCATACAAATCTATAGATATAGTTTGCTATGCTACTGAAGCTGTAAATTATCTAACAGAGTTTTTAAACTAATTGGACTTACCAGGCATGCCACCGCATAATTTACAATTGAAGGTTTGTTCTCCGGTTATTTTGCTTCATAATTTGACCTACCACGGTTGTACAACGGCACGCGATAAGTCGTTAAAAAATTAATGAAAAATGTTATCGAAGCCATAATTTTAAATGGCGAATTCCGAGGTGAAAATATATTATTACCGCTAATCTCTATTATACCCATAGATGTGCAAATACAATTTAAACGCCTTAAATTTCCAATTAGATTGGCATTTGCAATGACTATCAATAAGTATCAAAGCCAAACGATGTCTGTAGCTTAGATTTGAGCACATCATATTTTTCACACGAATAATTACACGTGGTGTGCTCTCGAACCATTCAGTTTGTGTTGGCGAAAGATGGGATAACAAAAAATATTGTACACTCTGTTGCATTAAGGGATAGATATTGTTTTTTACTAATATTGTCATAATTAGCAATATATATAATTTTAATGGATCAATTTTAATAAATTATTAAAAAAATAAATGTTTGATGTTTTTTCATTTTTATATTTCGTCACCATTCATAGCACTCCATATCTCTTCCTTACATCCTTATCCTTACCCACATTCTTACATGCCTATATTTAATTAGTTATTTTTTTCTAGCAAAATATTCTTTAGAAATAATTTATATGACAAAACAACGTTTGTCGAGTCAGCTAGTATTTACTATAATTGTTATTTAGCATTATATGTTAGTTATATGTTAACTATAAATGTTATTTAGCACTGCTAAGTTCTTGTAATACTTTCAAAGAAATATTTAGAATAAATAGCTAAATTTAAATATTCATTATCATAGATCAATATCGTCAATTCTCAAGGTGTCTGTCGAGCTACGGTGGACGTATGATTACGTATGTTATATTGTTTTTTACTATAGAAAAACCAATTATTTTGTAAATGTCTATTATAATTACTATTTTTAGCCATCACCCGATAAGCGTCGCTGCGATCGGTACAACGAACGGAGCGATTATCGTAAACACGTATTGGGCAGTCGTTTTATAGTACAATTATATTGTATTAATGTCGATCGATATGTTGTTTTCCTTCAGTTGCAGTGTTGCATCACAATAATTATTCCTTAAGTTCGGTCGCGAAAACATACTCGGCTCGTTCAAAATTATCAATTAATGATCGTATTAGTTATCAGCACGTAAATGCCTGCGGTGAACACGTCGAAAAAAACATTGGAAAGAGCTGACGAGCAGGCTCGTACACAAAAAATATTTCTATTTTATTTTTTTTTTTTTGGGGGGGGCTTAGATTGTTCATTTTCAATCTCGCATAATCTATAAGTCACTTTTATTCTGTGAAAGCATATTTACAAATGTTCCTACATTTCTGGGTGGGGGAGCTGAACCCCTAATTCTCCAGTTAAAGCGTCTGATGACGAGTGTTTCGTTACATTTACCGCGGTAGTAGTCCGTTCGTACTGACGCTCTACACCAGTGTATGGTTGCAACGGCGTCGTGTGATTTATGGTACACGTGTAATATATCTGTGAACGTTCCTCCGACCGACGACGATTTACGAGGACGGGAAGAGATTATAACAACACTGAACACATTGCACTCACCACCGTATTCGGTAACTATTTTAAACTCCTCGTCTCACGTTTGTGCTCGATGCGTGCATTAAAATAAACAAACAATAGATAGAAGCCGTTGATAATCGGCTATTAGTAGATTTAATAAAAATCGACAAAAGAAACCAACAAAATCAGCAGATAACAAAAATTAGAACCAAATAACTAAAACGAAATGATTGTATTATATTATACCTACCTATATATTATTGCTGTAATTGTACAGAGTTGCATCAGCGTAATCGGTATATTTACTTAATCTATACATTTATAATTTAATTTAAAATTAAAATTAAAATTTTGAATCTTGAAAATTCGATTAACAAAAATCAAAAAACACGTTTACCAAAATATAATTTCATAAAATATGCCCGATTTTGATTAAATCACAGGTAAAAGGCAAAAAAGTCTCAAAAAATCCAAAAAAAAGCACTATAAACTAAAAAACACAAAATATGCAAAATGAAATTTTTTATTTGAGTTCTCTGTACCATGAAACACATTTTTAGCTTACTCTGATATTTTTTAAGCATCTCATAAGAGATATGTAAATGCTATAAAATCCCAACCCTGGTGATCACATTGTTGGACATTCATTTTGTACAATGTTGATACCGATGTTCTTATATAATTATAATACGACACAAGTTTTCAAACCGAAACTCTAATGATTTTCATTGTATTTGTTTACGATTATAAAATAAAAATTGCATACAGCCAGAAATCAGAATCAAGCGTGTCACGCGAAATATTAAATTACACAGTATGTAAATTAATATTTGATATAATGAAACATATTACGTGGCTTGGTCAAAACAATGATCGGCTTGAATTAATATTTTCCGTCCATTTTGCAAGGGATTTTATGAGAAAAAAGATACAAAAATAAATAAGTAATACATATGATATACATTTGACTTAATACAATTAATTAATTTATTACAATACTAGAATACAATCAGAAAACTTTAATCAAATGTTGATTATATATTATATATAAAATTAAATATTGATTTTGAAATTCTATTAATTTATTGTAGAGGTGACAAATAAATAGTACGCATGCCAAGGTTGGCATGCATGAAATTTTCGATGGCACTCGAAAAACTTTCATTTGTCCATATATATTTATAGATTTTTAAGTAACATACAATAAATTTAATTATCAATTGCACATATTAATAATGTAAATATTTCACAACTACGTATTGGTATCTTATCTTTATTATTATAAAATATAATTTATACGTTGTAATCACAGACTTCTATACTAAAGTATAGTATAGAAGTCTGTAGTTGTAATAGAGGAACTTTAAAATAGCCGAAAATATTTTAGCCGACACATATATCATCCGAACCGTATTTTAGCCGACACATACTTCAGCCGAACCGTATTTTAGCCGACAGTATTTGTTATTTAAGCATGGTAATATCATACTGTGGTAACAGTTTATACCATGGTTATAGATACTATGTTATACTAGTCAGAACCGACGAAAGCTATGGGCGACCGGGGTGCCAAACTGAAAATTATTTTTATTTAATTTATCTTTTAATAGACATTAAAAATCTACAATTTTATAAGTTAATAACTTTATTACAATACTATATAATCGAGTAATAAAGTTTAAAGTTATAATACAAAATACCTACTTAAATTTTATTTAAACTTACTAAAAAACTTAATTTTACTACTACTCAAACTTGGTAAGGAAGGAATTAAGGACACCAAAACATCTTCGATCATGTTATATCCTTATCTATAACCTAATCAGTAATACGGTATAAGATAGTAGGAGATAATATATTTTAGGAGTGTCAGCTAAAATACGGTTTAGACAAAGTATTTGTCGGCTCAAATACGGTTCGACTAAAATACGTGTCGGTTAAAATACAGTTCGGAAAAATTACGGGTCGGATCATTTATTTTTCGACTGAAATATGTTTCGGCTAGAATACGGATCGGCTGATATACTATCGGCTATTATACGCGCTCCCGTTGTAATATAGTGGGACACTAGATTACTAGAAGTTGTATTCCAAAAAACAATAATAATAATTTAATATTTTTTTTTTACATTATTTCTATTTTTACATAACTTTCTACATTACAATCATTAATTTTTCATTTATATTTTTTGTGTTAATAATTATACGGCTGAAATTTTTTGTCCACGTAACATTGACATGAGAATATTGCTGGTATTGCCTTTGGATCCGAAGACCAGAAACCACAAGAGCAATTGAATGCTGTAAGTGGATGCGAACAAATTACCATCCTGGGAAGTTGCCAATTCTTAGAGAGGGAAATAAATATGGAAACAATTATTATATAGAAGTATACTTGGCGACAAAACGATTTCGTTGCACGGCAAACCACGAAACTTATCATACAACGTTTTTTCTATGTCCACTTTTTACTACCAGATTTTTCGTACGTTATGATCTGAAGTTGAGATAACAAAATAATTTAAAAAATACATTGATTAAAGTACAGTTTTATCCGAGTCGAAAAATAGTTTTAATAAATATGATATACCTTTATCACAAACATTTTAGTTTGTCTAACGGTTAGACGCTAACCTGTCATTACTTGTATTGTTATTTTATATAGTTGTGTGCTGAATATAACAAACACATATACACAATGTAATATTAGGCGTTGATGATTAGAAACAATTATTAACACGATTAATATGTAATTTGATTTTCTTTGTTCCGGCTTACAGGTGTATTTAGAAGCGTTTTAATGGAATGTTACAACAACAAATAACATTTTATGTTATAATAAAATAACAGTACGGGTTTTCAAGTCTCATATTTGTTCATGGGATTCTCAGGAACGACGGGAACCCTTTTAATCGTTGTTCCAAGTTCATTATACTCACTAAACCGTTACGCCATAGCAGCAAAGTTAAAAAACACGTAGCTATACGTATAAGATAATAAATATTATAGACAGTGGACAATTTCGTATTATGAAAATACCGGTCGTGATGATAGTGAAACTACACAATAGAGTATAATAAATAAATCAAATTTTTTTTGTTGGCCAAAATATTTCTCTCCTGTTATAAAAATAATATTATATAGTTTTATATGACATAAAAAATAACAGGATCTTAAGTCCCAGCTTTTCTTCAACAGTGAATTTACGCTTTATCATCTTGGGGGTTTTAATAATAAGTACTGAGTTCCGTTATTAAATTTTATAAGAAGGCAAAAACAACATTTAAAACTGTAAATTGTAACAGAAAGGAAGTATCTACATTTTATGTATTCAGTACTTAGGTACTTAAATTTTCGTGTTGAAACAGTGTACAATTATAGTAATTTAATTTTTAAAATAATATTTTACTTTACGCGAAACAAGTTATACGATTATTAGAATCAAATGAGATAAATAAATAACAAATAACTAAAAAGTTATTACTTGTGAATCATTCGATTGATATTTTTTACATGAAATTTTTTTTCTTTGTTCAATTTTGTTTTCTTAAATAGAACAATAATTAAATAACTAACTTAAAAAGGGCAATTTTTAGTCAAATTAAATGTCATATAAAAGAAACTTTTATTATAGTTTTTTAGTAGAAAAATTGTTAACAGAAGAAAGCGTCTATTATAGAATATAATTTTTTAACTCGTGCTCAATATTTTTATGAAAATTGAAAATAACTAAATATTTTATACTATTAAATAATATGAATGTAGTTTAGTTATTATGTCGTATTAACGATAATCTTACCTTAAACATAGAATATAAGAATTGCGTCAAACCGGCATTATCGTCCAATGATGACATGGTTGAAATGAACATGGTCATATGATTAGAACTGCAAGCCTATTTTTTCAATAATTCTTCATTTTCTTGAATAATAATCAAATTTAATAACAATACAAATAATTTCTTATTATTTTCGTTATAAATTATTAGTTAATGAAATCTAGATAGCTAATGTGTTTTCGGGGGGGGGAAAAAAAATTGCAAGACTGCAAGAGTTTTGCAGTGATGATCTTGTTTTGGTCTTGGTCTTACAGCTTCGGTATTGGTCTGGTCTTGTTCTTGCAAGCCTAATCTTGGTCTTGGTCTTGCTAGATCAGTACCGTCTTGGTCTTGGTCTTGCAGCAAGAATCTTGCGAGATCGCAAGACCAAGACCAATTTTGATCATCACTAATTATCATACTTTCCAGTCCTCTGGAAATTTTCAAAATAATGCTTTTTGCAAAGCCCAATAAATCACTAGATACCCCTTCCTCTTACTGACCAATAAGTCTGTTACCTTTTCTATCCTAAGTACCGGAAAGACTGATTCTAAAGCAGTTAACACTGAGTCTATGTGAAAATCGCGGAAAAAATATCGCGAAAGTAAAATTCGTGAAAATAAAATAGCAAAAATAAAAACATTAATAGCAAGAAAAGAAAGAAATTATTTTCGTTAGTGGGTATACCTTTATAATATAATAATACTAGATAATCAATAATGTAATTTTGTACTATTGCGTTTTGGATCACGTAATAAAAATAAGCCGTGGTTAAACCTAACCGCTGTCAAGCTTTATATATTATATATATAAATTGAATAGACTCTATTCTATTATCAATGCTATTATTTAAGTCAAAATATATTAAGGATTTGTATAATTTTATTAATTGTAAAATGTGTTATATTTTTACCTTGACCCCCCCTCCCGCGAAAAAAATTCTGTGTGCGCGACACTGTTAACACCACATACCTATCATCATTAATAGCATTCTCCCAAATACCCAATTCGGTTTCCGGGCCTCTCACAGCACGATACATCAAGCACAAAGAATTGTAGATGCTATTTCAATATCACTTGAAAAGAAACTTTACTGCACATATGTTTCTCAGGCCAAGGGCGTATTTGAGGCTCCCCCATTTACCCCATGGCTCCTATTCCCCCCCCCCCCCCCATGGCTCGTATTTTTTTTTAATATAAAACATTGATTTATTTAAAAAATGTAATGTATAAATAGTTAAGAATTTAAATTACTAATCTATCATTATAATATGATAATAAATTCAATAATATGTCAATTTGATCAAATTTTATTTATCTTCTTATATCATAACATTTTTGGTTGTGGAACAAATAGTGGTATTATCTTCCACGGATATTGCTACGGTTATAGACATTTACAACCATAACTGAGGTATTTATCAGATAATATAAAGTAATTTAAAGTAACACTTTTTTTACCACACATTAACTAGTTAGTCATTTTTTGATGCATTTATGCATATTGTATTTATTAGAGCTGTATAATTTCTTAATAATTTTACTCGCCTATTTTTTTTTTTACAACATAATATCTGGTAATTTTTGTTGTGCATAGGTATTTAGTCATTTTTTTGTGCACAAATTCATGCATATTTGTGTATTTTATAGAGCTAGAAGCCTATAATTCAAATAATAATTATAATAACTGACAATATCTGTTCCCATATTTTTAAATTCAAATATTGACCAAAAATATATTTTTGTAAATTGAAAACATAGTTAAGATCAAGAATAGGCCAGCATAGACTTATAGATTTGGCTTTGATGTATGTGCATAAAAATATTATTGTATTCATTGATAAAATAATCAACAAATTTGCCAAAATGAAAAAAAAGAAATTTGGAATTTGTTATTTGACCATTTACCAACATTATGTTTTCTACTTAGATATTTGTAAATTAAGTTACCTATTTTAATTGTTTTTAAAGTTTTTAAAAAATAATTAATAGGTACTATTACTACTATAATTATTTGTTGTTTTTTTTTTTATACAGGATTCAAACTGAATGTACAATTTTAGTATAAGAACTATTTGTGTTGTTATTATTAATACTTATTTTATGTGCAGTAGGTTTTAAATATATTTATTAAATAAATATTTAATTCGATTTGGCACTAGTATTTTTATTTATTCACTCGAGTGAGCAACAGGAACATGAGCTATAGTTAATGAACCAGTGGCGTACCCAGGAATTTTTTAGGGGGGGTGGTCCAAAATTTTTATTTTATCTGTTCTCTAATTATAATTATAGTTTAATTCAATATCAACAAATTACTGTTAATAACTATAGTAATAATCACAATAGTTTTATACATATCACACACATTCTGCACAAAGGTCTACTATAATAGATAGGTACTATAATTTGAAATCAATTTTTATTTGGTAGTAAAATGTTATAAAAAAATACGTTATTTAACTAACAATAATAAATAATATTAAAAAGTCAGCATAAATTAAACATGGTTTATACATTATAGGTATATTATATAATCTATAAACTTTGTATATTGATGATAATGAGAAATTAAAATACACTGTATACTATTTACTATTAAACCATTAAGTATGTAGAAATTTCAAAGGGTGGTCCGGACCAGACCACTCCCCCCTTGGGTACGCCCCTGTAATGAACTGTAAATTATTTTTAAGTTTGTATTGAAGAAAAATTAGTTTCGTCCCCCTCCCCCCCCATGGCATCAACTCAAATACGCCCTTGTTTCAGGCCTTCGACCGAGTCTGGCATAAAGAACTACTTTTTAAACTTAATCAATTTCTCCCCCTCCTTATTTCTTTTAATAAAATCATATCTGACTGACCGCTACTTTCAAGTTCAACACAGCTTCTCTACTTCGGAAATTTTAAAAATGATTGCTGGTGTCCCTCAAGGTAGTCTTTTATTTTTCCTTACTTTTCAACATTATTTACTACTGACCAGACCACTACGCAACAAACTATAGTAGTAGACTATGCTGACGACAAAGTTATCTTGTCTGTAAGTGAAAATCCATTAAATCATCTAACCTACAAAATCATCTTAACCTCATGTCCGAGAAGATATACAAAATGGTGAATAAAAATTAACCAAAATAAGTCGATCCACACAACATTCACACTTAAACAGGGTATCTGCCATACCATTACTCTTTATAACACCCAGATTCCCACCTCCAATACAGTTAAGTACTTAGAACTCAACCTTGATAAATGACTGACTTAGAGTAACCATGTCAGTTTAAAAAGACTAACACTTAATGCCTGCCTGCGTATGGTCAAGTCTTTGCTATCAAAAAACTAATAAAATACTAATAAAAGTTGCCAATGGGTGACTGCTTACTTAAACCCTTCATGTCAACATCTACCCTTAGCATATACCTAAGCTTATTTTAATTCAATAGATTGGGTACATACTAAACGAGCAAATTTTGAGCGAATAAATGTGCCGAAACGCTTAATAAATTACACTAATATTTAAGAATTTATAGATAAATTCTAAAAAATGCCCTAAAAATGCATATAAAGTTAAATTTGTCATAAAATGCAAAATAAAAAATACACTAAATTAATCAGTGTCACTTAAAACCATTTTTTTGTCGCGGACCTATGTGTCGGGACGTCAGAAAAAAGATGTATTTGCATCGAAATCTCAGCCCTAGTCATAATGATTCACGGCCCATGGGTTGGGAACCGCTGCTCTATAGTAACGTATAGGGTACGTCGACCAATGGCGTATACATAACTTTTGTATGGGGGGATTATTTGCAAACAAATCATTATTTTTATTTTATCGTTATTTATTTTTCTTAAGTTTCTAACGCCCTCACACTAAGAAAACTATTTTATAACATTTCAAGAAAGGTCTAGGGGGGATTTGACCCCTTGTATACGCCCAGTGGCGCACAGTAGATTTTTGACAAAAGTGTCGAAAATATATATTTCGAGATGCCTACCTACCCCCACCAGTAAAATCTGAGTTTAGGCATAATATAACTTTTAATTTTAGGTGTTTTTGGTTTTTTTTTTTCTAACAAAGATACTAAAAATAAAATTTTTTTAAATAAACCTAATATTAATTATTTTTTAATTTTCTGGGTACCTATTCATTTATAAGTTTGTACAGCATAATTTTTGGGATTGAGCCCTTCTACTTCTTCTCATGTGACACTTTAGTTCTAGTTAATTAGTATGTTGATTTGAATAGCTGAAAAATTGTCTAGTATTATATTTAACAAATATTCATACAAGTTCATACAGAACTAGTCATTCACAAATTCTCTGAGGGGTATCAGTCGACACCCCTGACCGCCCCCTTGTGTGGGCCACTGTATACGCCACTGACATCGACGGTCGATAACAATAAGTGCCCGTTTTAGAAAAAGGTATTACTTCATTATAACACAATCCTACTGTCTACGACAAGAAACAGAGAGAGCAGGAGAAACTATAAACAACAAGAATTTCGAAATATTTGGCGAAATCGGATTACGTATTATGACTTTTCCTGTGACGTGTTATCATTATGATCGAAGAAATCGCGTGTGATAAAGCGATAACCGAGCGGGACAAATACAATTATTTTATTATTATGTGTCGTTGTAACAATAATATTTCTAACGAAACGTAAACTGTTATCATTTTCTAGTGGCGATCTGTTTATTTTGTATAAACAGATTTTGTTGCAATTATTATGTTTTATATTATTTCACCGTCCAAGAACATCACTTAAAGACCACTTAGGTCCTAGAGACGGTTTTCTGAACTTTTTGCACAAATAGATCAACATATCTTCCGAACAATGAGCTCCAATATTAACATTGAGAAATTAGTGGAAAAATCGAGGTGAGTAATGTTTTGGAATAAATCTCAGTTCTAAGTTTTCACCGTAAATTTATTTTTTGTCTCTCGATTTTGTTTATGTTTCTATGAACGGCTTACATTATTTATTCATGAAGAATCAGCGGATCAAGTGTCTGACCGCATTAAAAAAAAAAAATAAGCTAATTTTGCATAAATTGTTATTTTGGCAATATCATAACTATGTCGTTTACTTGTTATGCCATTGCCTAATAATTGTTTAATATTTTTTTTCAATAAATTAAAATTGTGTATTTTAACTAGTGAACTAAGGAGTATTAATTGCATTTACAAGACTTGAAAAATATGATAATTACAGGTTTCCAAAGACTGTCAACGAAACTCTTGGAGTAATTGCTTATTTTCCATTTGGGGTTGTTATAGCAGCATTAAGAGTTTTTATATTAGTAAATGCAATATTTTTAACTATTATTTTGAGTAATTATCCAAAAGTGCGCAGGTGAGTTATATAAATCAATTTGTAAAATTTTAATCGCTGTATAATGGATAAATTGCTTGTTGCCAGGCCACTGCTAAGAATTATTTTAGGTGTTCTTGGTTTAATCGTAATTGAAAAAGAAAATTCTGCATCCAAAAACAGCAGAGTGTTGGCCTCAAATAGTTTATCAATATTCGATTTCATTGCGTTGCATTTGGTCACAGGGGCTTATACAGTAAGTTTTGATATGAAATTAAATGATCATAATGGGCTTACTTTAATATCATAATACTATTAACATATTTTAGCCAACACTAGCATTCAGTGAAACTATAGCTTTTTTTATTGGAATGGTGTCTGTAAAGCCCCATGATATGACAGCTGTAAACGGCCTTGTATTGAAAAATTTTATATCTGACGAAAATGATGAAAAGTCATTACTCCTATTTCCAGAAGAAGCTTCAACCAATGGAAAATATGCTTTACTCAGGTATACTACAATATGTTGTGTATAATATGTACTATTATAATCTTTCTTTTTGTTTTTATTTATTTATTTTTTAATTGTTATTGAATTAGATTTTCATCTCTACCAGCTGTTGTAAGTGACAATGTGCAACCGGTAGCTTTAAAAATAACAAGGCCATTTTTTGCTAATATTAATTTATCAGTACTCGGATCAAGTATTTTTTCTGAAATATTTTGGTTCTTTTTTGTTCCATATACCAAATTTGAGTACAAGTAAGTGTTTTTCATACTTTTTTAAATTCTCATCAATATTTATTTCAATTAAAATGTTATAATTTACAATGCCAGACTTCTCGAAGTGATCAAAAAATCTAAAAATGAGACTAATGATACAATGATGCTTCGGGTTGAAACAGCTATTTCAAAAGAACTCAACATATCTACCTCGGAGCTCACAATTAAAGATAAAGTATTAACATTATAAAAATAATATTGAGGAATCATTTAAGTTATTCATTTGAACGCTAATTCTTATTTTAGAATGAATATCTAGAGAAATATTTACTAGAGTTGGAAGAAAAGGCTAGAAACCGGAACAAATGGTCAACAATTGATAATCTTGATGATGATCCCGACATTTTTAGAATGGCTGCCCAAGTTGCTGATGTTCTTCCATATGTTCCCCAACATGCTATTGTTGCCAATCTTAGTAAGTTTATTAATAAAATATTTGAAAAATCCTTGTTTACCTAAAATTTGTTTATTTTAAATAAATTTTTTTTTTTAATTTCAAAAACAAGTATATAGTTGTATTATGTATTTCTTATTTTTAATATAGAAAATTGTAATCAATTATTGGTTACCTACGAATTGTCATTATATTATTATTTTATACTATTTTAGGAAGAACAAGAAGTGTTGATATAACAATAACAAATATACTTGATGGCACCATTAGATATACTCCAGTTCCTCTGACTTGCAATGCACCAAAGTCTGAAGTAAGTTATTCTTTGTATGAATTATACATAACTCAAATCTTCCTGTATATTTTTCTTTAGATGTTTCATAGATTTTTGGAACTGAATATTATTCAATAAGATTATAGTTAAAATATAATTTAAGAAATTTGTATTCATAGTTTGCATCAACGAGTCTTAAACATAATATTTTGTTTTTCTATTAAAAATAAAATTCTGTTTTTTTTTTTTTTTAAGTAGATTCTTTAACAATTTCTTTAAATTATTATAATATAAACCAAAATATAAATGTAAATCTTATTTTAATGTAGCCAATTAGGAAATTATTTATCATAAATGTACCCACTTACCAATAGTATTATAGAAACTGTTGATAGTCAGGTATACTTAAATTAATTGATGAATGTTTGACATTTTAAAGTCCAAAAAACCAGAACCGAATAATTTTGGAGTTGGTTCATTCATGGAGAGAAAAACCAAGTTAATCGAAGAAGCTCGCCAACGTTACATAAAAAAACATGGATTACATCACTTGGTTCAATAGCTTATGTCTGCGTTAGGACAATGGTAAGAGGAGGAAAATAACTTACAATGACGTCGTCGTCAAGAACATTTCTAGTTCTATAAATGCTCTTTGTTTTTATTACTATTATAACTTTTATTTGTACGGAAATTGGGCAGGTACTTACCCAAGTATTACTAAATGTGCTTGTTCTTGTATGAAAGTCTAGAGAATTTTAACGAAATGACTAAAGGCAATATATTATGTACATATTATATTATAGTATACTAACTTTTTTCGTTAATACTATTTTTACTGTCCATTTTCAGTGCTAAAATGTTTGTTTTTTATTTATTTCTTATTTTTCTCAATTGGTGCGTTCACAAAAAAAAATATTAAAAATTAAAAAAAAATTAGACGATGTATACAGATCATCATGATAGTGGGTTGACCAAATGATATGCGGTCATATAAATTGATTTTGTTATCATATGTAATAATATATATATATATATATATATATATATATACAATACCTACATTAATAAGAAATTATATAATATTATGGTTGTAAGACTTAACAACTTGTATTATGTTATTTTAAAATTATATACAATACACGTTGATTCGAGCTTTAATAATATTGTTTTATTTTCATTACTAATATTATTTTTAATATTACTGTACAAAGTGCGAGCAAGGTTAAATCTTTTGCCGCAATATAAAAAAAAAAAAAACCGATTAATAAGTCAAAGGGGAAAACTAAAAAAATATTTTAATGTTGATTGGTTTTTAGCGAGCAGAGAAATAACTACCTATTATCTGTAACAAGAGAAATAACACAAAAAATACACAATGAGCCGCTTAATTAGGACAACACTTAATCATAGTATAAAATATATAAACATATACAAACACACACATTTATGTATGCATATACAGAATAAACACATAATAAGAAATATATAATATACGTTGTTTTATTTTTGTTATTGCTTTGAATATTAAATAGTTTTAATAATTAATTTTGATATAGTAAAAATGTCTATACTCCTTTGCATAAAGGTGGCGATCGATCAAAAGAGTACAGGGAAATAACAATTGTTGGAAGGCAACAACACATTCACCGTGAATATGTTACGCACTAACACCATAGTAAATATTGATAATATCAAATTGTTTTTAAGGCACCTTAGAATAGTTATTATACCAAGCTAAACAAGTACTACCCGTGATTATACTACACAACAATATAATAGTAGAATGTATATCAATAAAATTTAACAAGAAGCTCTATTCTTTGGGGGCGTTGTAAGAATCCATTTGCCTCATAGGAACAAACTAATAGTCATCATTGTAATGATAAAATAATTGATTAGCTAATAGTAATGATATTTTTGTCCACCAACATATTGTTGGGTTATGCCAATTCAATTGAAATAGAAGTTTCAAAATGTTTGCTCAAAATATATACGAAATATACAGAGAAAAATAAAATCACCATGTTATGTTTTCTCTTTGCTTATGGTATCGAGTTGTTGACTGTTAAAATGTTTACTAAAATATTATTGCACTAAAAATAATAAACTACAAGGGGTTTTCAAGATCTAATAACGTATAATAATATAAACTATTATAAATAAAATGTATGAACAATATCAATAAAAATGATCCCGATAAAAACATTTAAGAATTTTATAATACTATAAATGTATTATTTCAACATAATCATTCAAATTAAAATAGAAAAAATTAATCATTATATGCAGTCTCTTAATGAGTTAACATTTCTTTGCGTACAAATGGCCATTGCTGAATTAGATCTGTACGAGAAAAAAAATGAAACTCTTTTGGTGTGCGCTAAATCTTAAATACACTGTTGTAATAATTTATATTATATAGTAAAACCTGTGATATCATTAATATGACATTTTATTTATTTTTATTATATAGATGGACTAGAGCCCAATTGTTAATAATTAAATGTATACAAGTAAAAAAAATATGTCTACATATGTCTTAGATGCTCTGTGGTATTAATTTTACTGTCAATAAAAAAAAAAAAAAAAAAAAATAATAATAATGTATTAACCAAATAGTGAAAATTAGATCATAGTAGAAAAACAGAAAAAACAAAAAATATAATATACACACAACATTATAGAGTATTAAAGTATTAAATTCTTGGTTGATACCAAAGAATTCGACCGGCTAAACACCCCGATACTAGCAAAGGATGGACAGGTGAGAATTTGGTACAGAGTACAATGTTAGAGTGAGATACGTTTGTACCAATTTCGTGGAGTTTGATTCCAGGCAATTTTGGTTGTAAGGTAGATAATTCATCACAGTTGGGGGAAAACGATAACAATCTAACTCCATTACTAAAAGGGGAGCAGATTAAACGTCCGTCATTGGAATAACATAATTCTTTAATAAAACCTCTACCTACATTGGCTTCTTCAATGTAATGTGTAAGACGGTTAAAGTTTTTATGAATTTTATGATCTGGAGGCACCTGGAATCTATTCATGCAGCTGAGAACGTAGTTGTTACGGCGCTGCCGGTTGCCTATAAATACTACTGTATCCGCTACAGTTCCAACATCTGTATTACCTACACGTCTTGGACGAGCACTTTCACCTCTGGAATTACCCATTAGATAATTACGCATTCTCAAATCAGGAGGGCTATTGCGGTTTATTAATACTGTCACCAATCTTTCGGATGCCGGACGATCTTCTGCCATAATTTCATCCAAATCTTCTTGTTCTTGTAATCCAGTTGCGCTACGTACAATTCGCACTCCGGAATATGTACCTAATACACGCTCTCGTCCTTCTAAAAAAACAAATTTATTTTCAACATTAAATATCTGTAAGAATTGCAAGTGAAAGTTTGTTCGTAAATTGTAGTTTAATTAATAAAACATTTATTGTTACTAAGTATTAAATATATTGTAATTTTACGACACTATTTATAAAATTTGTTGAAACTTTGTTTTTCATATAAATTATTATTATTTTTAATGTATTAAGATCATAAATGAAAATTGTTATCTTGACAAACTTAAAGAGTTTTTATCGGATAAAATATGAAGACAATCATGTCATACAAATGTATTAACATGGTGAGTGTTGATAAATTCTATATTTTATAGCACTGAGAAATTCCTATAAGATATAAAGAAAATGCCAATAAATGATTTATGTGTACTGAAAACATAATTTTTTAGTTTAATAAACTGTATCAAATTTTGGAATTAGGGGTGTCTTAGACTTAACTTTAGTGTTGCGTTTTTCATTAAATTTATATTTAAAACAAGTATAATTAAATATATTATGATATGAACACATATTTAATAATTTAAATCATAATTTTTGAAATTTAAAAAAAAAATTAAATTTTTTGGTATACAAAATTGTTTGAAAATTTTAATGACTCTCAATAAAGTAAATCAATATTGATATTTAAGAATGTCTTGTGCACCAAAATAGTACATTTAAAAATTATAATAATTTAAATATTTAATTATTCTATACAAATCATATTAAATAATGTTAATGATTCCATATAAATTATAAAGAATGTAAATCTAGGTTATTTTTGGATTAAAAATAGTAAATAATAATTTAAAGTTAAAACAATAGAACCAGGGAATATTTCACATAAGAATCACAAAGGTTTGATAAATTAAAAATACTATATGTCACAAATTTGTGTTTATTATTATGTGCGTTTACAATAATTTTGTGTGATATCCTAAAGGATTTATTTATGTAAGAATTTGAGAATGATAAAATACTAACATTAAATGTTCTATATATAAATACTTTTTATTAGTGTAAAACTAGTATTTTTAAATATCCTATAAAAAACACATTTGTATTTTATTTTTCAACAGTATTACTTTTCCATAACAGTAGAAAAAAAAATCAAATAATAGTTCAGTAATAAAAGTTTAACTGTAGTATGTATTTTTAAAAGTACATAATTATTTAACTTGCCAGATAAATATCTTAAACTTCTTATGCGATTTCCACCACTGACATTCATCATTGCTTCCCACAAGTCGGCTTGACGGTTACCTCTTGTGGGTCCCAACACAGAAAATGGTATCATACTATTTATACCAACATTTATGTCTCGAGGAATGACTACATGTGTACGTCGATGAAGTCTCGATTCCCTATACATAAAATGAAAATTTTAGTTGCTTTGATAAAAATAAAATTCTATGTAAGATTTATTACATTGGATCATCAGCTAAGGAATGTTCCAATGAATTAGCTTCTTCAGAACTCATTTCTTCAGGTTCACTTCTTTCTTTAGGAACAGCAATGTCTTGTATATCATGTACACAAGTCCACTCTGATTGTTCATCACTAGTAACATTACGACTTAATACATTCCAACCTTGTGGATGAACCTATAAAAATATATTAACATACATAATTTGCAAAAAAAAAAAAATTATAATAAATAAATACCTGAATAGATGATATTATTTCAGCATCATCATTTCTAGGGAAATCTACAATAAATTCAACTCGGTTGCGTTTACGAGTAAACATATGAGTGTGGGCAGCTGCATTAGGAATGGTAGTTTTACTCAATTGCATTAAACGATACATATTTGGCTATAAAAAAAAAATTAATTAACATAATACAATTAATAAATTATAACTCAAAATTAGAAAATTTAATATTTATTAATACATTGTAATGAGAGAAGTCACCAGTGACACCCGACTAGTTTTTCTTACTGAACAGTATATAATACTTATATAATACCATATAATACTTTACTTAATTAAACTTTCCAAGTTCAAAATGTAATTATATTAAGAGTTAAGAACAAAAACATGTTTACTACTATATTCTTAAGCTTGTGTTACTCTGGTCAGTGATTATAAGTCAAGCTTTAGATATTTACTATTTTAGAAAAATTAATAATTTGTGCATTTCAGGCAATACCTAAATAAATGTAAAATATAAACCTATTCTTTTGACTATAATAACTTATTATATTTAATAACATTAAAAAAATTACATCCTTGCAATAAAAATAATAAATAAAATATGATCAACTTATAAACTTATAACCATGTCAATATAAAATAACAAAAAATAAAACTTGCAATAACAAATTAAAGTATAAAAATAATTAGGAGCTAATGTTTATGTTGAAAACACTATAAACAATATGGTTTTTCATAGTCTTGACAAATGGTTGAAACCATTTTGTATTTTTTCTTGGAATCATTTGAGTCCAATGTCAACCTTAGATTCTCTTAATAACCTACACATCTTCTCCGTTTTTTTCTATTTGAATGTCCAACTTCAATTTCAATCAAGTGATGTGGTATTTTAACAAATTTTGTAGAAACTGAAAAAGTTGTCAACTTTGAAGAAATCACATCACTGAGTAGTTCACGAATGAGATTTTCGGGGAATTTTTTTTACTTGAATTTTACTATTATTTGTGACACTCTTATAAACATTCCATGCATTTAATACAACTGCCGTACTAAAAAGAAACTCGAACGCAACTTTACGGTACCACCTAATGGTTTTTCCAAGAACACTATGGTAGCTAGACATTTAGTCAGAGATATCTACGCCTACACATATCTATACTTATAGGTACAATTAAGAAGCTCGGGTGTCACCGGTGATACCCAGCCGTCCTGGAAAAAGTATTTTTCCATTCCACCCACCGTTATTGTTACAGAAACGTGTTTGCCATTATCAGACAAATTGATTGGTACCAAAATGATTTACTAGATGTCACTGTAAGTGATTTTATTACAGTTTTCATTTTATAGAGGCTATGAATAGATAGCAAAAACGGTGCTCGTCGCCAACGTGTTTAATATAATAAGATTTTTAGAATTTGAGCATTAAGAATCATAGTTAATTTTTTTGTTTCAATTAGCCCGAAAATATAATAAAAATGTATTAAATATAATTTTTTTTACCATATATTTATATTTATTTTTTTTTATCATAATAATTTATTATTCTTAATGTGAATTTATCCTTGCTTGCAGTATTTATAAAATAACCACAAAATGTAATGTTTAACCATCTCAGCTCAAATAAACAATGTCTGCAAAAGGTTTTTTTGAGACATTAAGGGGGTTGGAGCATGTCATATTTTTAATGCATTTAGACAAAAAAGCGGAAGCAAATTTAACATGCTTTTCGTAGCCAGATTTTAATTTAAACTATACGTATACATTTTTTATCTCCTAGAAGAACTAGGAAACCGATTTTCTAATTTTGTCCCAAGTAGTGTTGAAAAACATTTGCTTATTAAATTTTTGTTATAATAATTTCGAAATTGTTTCTTTTATTTAGAAAAATAGAACCATAAATAAAAAAAGTGCTTTCAAGATGTGCTAACTAAGGCGAAAGGTATCAAAATCTTTTTTTAAAATTAAAATCAGACATCGGGAAGTCGATTTGATTTTATTTCCTTTTTGGCAATTTTTGCATTTATGTAAACAATAAAATTACATTTTACCTTGTACGAAATGACATGTATATGCGCGTACGAGAAATAATGTGTTCTCGGAACTAACGTTACGATATCGGATATGAGCATCCACGATAATACATATTAACTTTAATTAAATCTTTAATTTAATCGTAGACAATTATATTTCTTGTTTTCAATGTACGATTAAAAATAAAATTAGAGCCGATAAAATAAAATCCTATTGTGTCTTAGAATTTTTTCACTAAAATAAAATAATATTCTAGAAAAAAGTAAAAGTATGTATTGTATTGATAAGTAATTAGTTGGTTTCTACAATTTAATTTGTTTAGTTGTATGTTAGTTTCAACAATAGTACATTGTAATAAATTCAATAAAATTTGTATATAAAAATTAATAGCGCTATAGATTCGCGTTACGGTACAAAAGTTCGTTGAAGGTTGTTTTCAACAATTAAAAAAAAAAACACTACTTGGGAAATTTGAAATCGGAAAAAAACATTGAAACGATAAAATTAAGAAATAACACTTATGTAAAGTTGTAATTATCTACTAAAATATTCTCAATTATTTTTACACTAAAAAATTTTTTAGTTACAATTTTTATAACAAATAAAACTATAATGTATTTGTAGAAATATATTAGTGGGTAATACAAAATTAATATTTTTAATAAAAGTAAAAATTTCTTTATATTTTAAAATTTAGATTAGATTGTACCTAATGATTTTTATATTTATAAAAATGAATTTTTGCAAGGCACAATTTTAAAAAAATTATATCAAGCACAATTTGCTTTCTATTTAATTAATATGCTTAATAAATAAATATAAGTAAAAAAAAATTACTTTGAATCCTTGAATATCTGCAGCTAATGTTTGTAATTCTAAATTGTTAATAAGTAAGATGAAACCACTTGTTGTACAGATAATCAATTTACTGGAGTCTGGCAGAAGTTTAATTCGCATTAGTCCGTTAATATGACATACAGAATTATTGAGAATTCTACCTTCTTCTGAATAACTATTTAGTACAACATTTAAAAGAATTTTGTAATTTTGAATAATGTATTTATTATAATTATACATAAAATTAAAATTTTTACCTATTGATATCCCAAGTGTAAATTTGTCCATCAAAACCACTAGAAACTAATAAATTGTCTTTTGCTGAGTATTCAATACTTTTTACCCAATTACAATGTCCTTTTAGAAGTTTAATGTGGTCTTTAAGATTACGAATATCCCATAATGCAATAGTTGTATCATCACTACAAGTTGCCATCATTCGAGAATCTAAGAACCTAAAAAAATATAACAATGGTATTTTAGTACATGTTTGGAATGATATTTTATTTAAAAGCAATTTAAAATATACTCAGAAATCATACATTTATTGTTTGAAACATTTTTTAAGATAGCAAAATAAAATATTTGTATATTATATAATTTATATTGTTAAAATAAATACACTTAAGTATTTACTGATAGTTATAATATTACATTTTAAAATAAAATTATAATATTGTATGTATATAGACTGT
The DNA here is from genome assembly GCF_003268045.1 of Sipha flava. NCBI lineage: Eukaryota > Metazoa > Arthropoda > Insecta > Hemiptera > Aphididae > Sipha > Sipha flava. The sequence goes on from NW_020272062.1 coordinate 1,466,705, forward strand.
ATAATTTTTTAAATAATTAACAAATTTTTAATAAAATTAATACATTTTAATTCAAAAAATGATTCAGTCTTAAGAAACTAATGCCAAGCAATTTATAAATGTTATGTAATCTTTATAAATTGTTCATTGTAATACATTAATAATTTGTCCAATATTTATAGTTCCTTAAATTTTTAGTGATTTTTTTAATACAACATACAACACATTTTGAAATTTAAAATAAATTAATTAATTGTTGGTTTTGGGATACTTACTTAATACAATTAACACAATCATTATGTGCTTTTTTTATTGATGTTATATACTTTTGTGTAACAGGATCAAACAACATAAAACTTTTCTTTTCACAAGCTGCAGCCAGTATTTTTCTAGATTAAAATGAATTAATGATCAACAATTATTTGTAAGTAATATGTGATTTGTTTTTAAAATATCATAACTTGTTTCATTTAATAAATATGTTTGAATAAACTTTATTAAAAGATAAAGATTGATCATATGATTATTTTATTAGTCGCTTAGAACTCAATAATATATTTATAAAACACAATATTCTACACTGTTGTATAGATTATAAAGGATTAAATTGTAGCAATAAATATAATAGAATATGTTTTTAGAAAATAAATTTAATAATTATTACTATTATATGAACAATATTGCTTTGATTTAAAATTATTTGAACAAAGATGAAGGTTATGGTTAGTTATAGTTACTTGGCGGCAATTACTATAAATATAATTGACCATGATTTAAAAGGTTATGCATTTTTTTTTTCTAAGAATATTCTAACAAACAAAGCACAAGTATTAATAATATACATAAATAAAATTATGTTTCAACATTATTTCAGTTTTTATTATTTTATGGAAAATAAATATTTTGTAAGTAATGCAGATAAGAGATATAGTATTATGTAATCATACTGGAAAATACAATAAATTGTATACATTGAAACATCTCCAATATTATAACAGCGGAAAATATTTATAATAGACATTCATACATAGGTTTGAAAAAGATAATTATTTGATTCATGTTTAAAAATCCTAATTTTTCTAAATGTATGTTAAAATTGCAAGACTAAATGTCTTTTTTTTTTAGAAGATTGTGATTTAAATTAACATATTTAAATGAAATTTGAACTGAAATGATAGAAATATTATTAAATTATGATGTTTAACACGAGCACTTTATCATCACTGAACAAGTTACTTAATAAGTAAAACAGGTGATGAGATAAAAATGCTTACCCATCTGGGGAGAATTCCAAATTGAAAATACCTCCAGGATTGGCTACATCGTCGTTGGACACATCATACTCCCATCTGGCGATCGGATACAAAGACGTGTACATTTCGCAGTGTAGACGACTTTGATCGCCATACTTGGGCCGAAAACCATATTCTCGGTTGCGCAGATAGGTGTCACGAAAGTTGGTGGTCCGCCTGCGCTTGACACTCTGCAGACCGTCCGGGTGGTAGTACGTCACGCTCATGATGGTCGCTGTCGGTTCGCGTGGACGGACCGCCAAGTCTTCGGCGAAAACCACGGTGTTCGTTATCCCCCGTAGGCTGTCGAACAGCGCGCGGTTCGAGTGGGCCGTGATGACTGCACAGGGCCGGGGCCGGGGCCGACGGGTCTCAGACAGCGACGGCGGTCCGGGGATCGAAGTTTTCAAGCGGGTACATGGTGGTTTTGAAAAAAAAAAAAAATCGGATAAATATTCGTATTGCGTGCGTTGTGTGTAGGAAATTTGCGCAATAGAAATCGAGAGTGGACGAGAGAGCAGCAGCAGCAGAGCGGCTATCAGTGAGAAAATAATATTTGACAACGTTATCAACGGTATCCGACGGCGTTATCAGTTTATCAGGAACGTAATCCGCAATGTGTGCCGACCGCAGTAACGAAAATCGTGATCGCGAAAACGGAAAATTTCAGTTGTTTTCACATTAGCAGGTATTCCACGACGACGTGTTTTCGTGCGACGCGATGTTGTCTCGTAAATCTATAATCACGCCTACCGGAGGAATCGCGCGAACCAAAGACGGTTTGATTTGATTTCTTAAACGGCAGAACAGCTGACGGCGAAATGAATATAGTTACACGCTTACGTAACGACACTATGTCCTACGGAGCACGGACGACGCGATTTCTACGCATGGTTTGTCACGATCAGGCGTTCTCAGGGTTTTTTAATAAGGGGGGGGAACATGAAAATGTATTAAAAAGTGAGCATAGAGTAAGTCTTACTCTATGAGGCTAAGCCACCACACCCCCTTTCTTACATAAAAACCACAATAAGTTACAAAATTCATATGTGTAACTTGTGGATAATGATAACAAGTCGAAAAAATATTTATTGATTTCATTAATTTATTTGATTATTACCGGGGCATATAGTTCGTACCTTTAAACAAAAATTGTTTTAAGCTCAATAATATGCTCTCGTAAACATACAAGTGCTGAAATAAACATTGAAAATGCTAAACCATTCAAATAAAAATGTAATATTATATATGAAAATAAATATTTGAGATGTTTTAATTGAAAAAAAAATTTAATTATACTAGGTAGGTACATCATAATTTGCCATTGTAATTTTTTATTTGTTCCGCTATTTTTCTGTTAATAGAAATATGATACAATTGTTTTAACAGTATTTTCACACCTATTAATATTATACTTGCATTGAAAGTTATATTTAATTATTATATGATTCTACAAGTTTTCATTGTTAAATGATCTACGATTTTTATTGAATAGAGTCTTGTACATAGAAAACGATCTCTCGGTGTCCACTGACGGATAAGTGCTAAGATTAAATTATTTTTGTTATTAAGAAAAAAACTCACGGTACACACGCAAGCAAAAATAGTACTCAATTTCAAAATATGCAATAGTAATCAATATAAAATTTCGTATTTACTTTCTAAGTTTGCCGAAACAAATTTATAGCTCACATAGGTATCTCAAGGACCTCTCAAAAAATATATGCAAATGCTAGAATATATAAATCTTGATTATTTCTAAATACCAGTTAAACATGAAAATAAAATCCATTAAAAAAAAAAAAAAGCCATGGGGGATTCATCCCTCATCCCTCCTCCTTGTGAGAACACCCATGATAACGATTATGTGAGATTGATCGACGCCGATTTCCTTACTAAGTATACGTTAAATTTTAAATAAATGCTTATACCATCTGCAAATTTGTCTTATTTTATGGAAATTATATTGTATATTTTCTGTACTGGGAATAAACTGATTCTAAGGTATTTGATGATCATGCGTTTTTGTGACTCCCAACGAATGCGATTTTATTGCACGCTTTCAAATTTTGTTGTATATACTAGAGATGTTTCGGGTACCCGACAATTACTCGATAGCCAAGTACTCAATGTCATAATTAAAGAGAGGATTTAGTTGATATTGCAATTTTTTATTGATACCCAGTAAATCAAATCTTATCAAATATGTATACGAATCAGATTAATTATTGTCTTCCTATTTAATTTAATAATGCAATTTTTGTATACATTACGTGATAAAATACACAAATTATTATTTCCAAAGTGATTTTACAAAAAAAATATAACTTACAACGTAAATTTGTACGTGTACTTAAATGTAGTTTAGGATTTTTTTTTTTTATTTAAAATATAATTACAATCTATACAATAATTTAGTACAATAAGTAATTTAGATATAGTATTTACATATCGAGAATAACAGATGGAGGAGAGCACTCAATAGTGTCACCCGACAGATTAAATTAGAAGGTCTCTAGGCCAGGAGCGTTTTAAACGTCTCTAGGGGTTATCAGGGTTTGTTAGAGAAGATATGCGTTTTATTAATGGATTGTAGTGTTGGATAAACTTGAAATGAAAGGAGACGTAGTGAGACTTTGTTAATTGAGTGAGCGATGGAATATTTAGATCTTTGTGGAGATTATTATTTGTGATAAACCATGGAGCAGAGACAATTTGTCTCAGACAGATAGACTGGAATGCCTGGATTGTTCTCGTGTTGGAGGGTTTGGCAGAACCCCAAATCTGGATGCCATAGGACCAAACAGGTCTGATGATGGTTTTGTATATTAATAGTTTATTTTTTAATGATTTCTTGGATCTAAGAAGTGGGCGGAGTAAATGGAGTCTGGAGTTGATTGTTTTTCTTTTTATTTTAAGGTGTTGGGCCCATGTGAGGCGCCTGTCAAAGATCAAACTAGGTATCTTATTGTCAGGGTGATTGGGATTTGGTTATTATTAAACGATACAGAGGGGCAGTCGCCTGGTCTAAGAGAGAAAGTGATAAAGGATGATTTAGCTTCATTAGTTTTGATCTTCCAGCGATTTGACCATAGTTGAATAGAGTTGAGATCATTTTGTAGCCAGAGAGATATTACCTGGGGGTCAAGGTTTGAAGCCAGGATTATCATGTCGTCAGCATATGTACCCAGTGATGTATGAGGAGAGGTCGGAGTGTCGTGGGCGAATATAGAGTATAAAAAGGGAGCTACGTCGCTTCCTTGAGGGACTCCAGCTAGTATTTGGAAGTTTGACGAGTATCTGTTGTTAACGCGAACACAGAAGGTGCGATTTTCGAGGTATGATTTTAGGAGAAGGTAGTAGGGGGCAGGGAGGAATTTTTTGAGTTTGAAGAGAAGTCCTTCATGCCACACCTTGTCGAAGGCCTGAGCCACGTCAAGGAGTACAGCCGCACAGTAAAGTTTTGATTCCATGCTGATAGAGATTAAGTCGACAATGTGATGGAGTTGGTGGATGGTGGAGTGCTTGGACCTGAATCCAAATTGGTGGTTTGGGATGATGTTGAATTTGTCCGATAGTGGAAGTAGCCTTTTGAGGAGTATTTTTTCAAAAAATTTTGCGAATGTGGGGAGGAGAGAGATTGGTCTATAGGAAGACGGGATATCAGGAGGTTTGTCCGGTTTTGGAATTAGGATTATGTTTGAATGTTTCCAGGCTGTAGGAAAGTAGGATAAACAAAACATAGAGTTGAAAATTAGTGCTAAAAGAATGATAGATTTTTCAGGGAGGTGTTTGACAACTAAGTTGCTTATTAGGTCGTGTCCAGGGGCTTTTTTGGTTGGGAGTTTGCGGATGATGTATTGAATTTCACCCGGGCTAGTATGTTTAGCAGGGAGGGCCATGGGGAGAGGGGATTCAAGAAATCTAGAAATATTTAGAGTATGAATTTTATTTGGGATGATGTTATGTGGTTTGAAAACGTTAGCTAAGTGTTCGGCGAAAATGCTGGCTTTATCGGAGTCAGAGGAGGCCCACGAATTGTTTGGCATACAGAGTGGGGGGGATGGTAGCTTGTGATGGATTAACTTTTTTGTGGCCTTCCATAAAGATAAGTCTTAATTGTGAGGTTTTGGATGTAGTTTTGATAACTTTCGTTTTTGAATTTAAGAATAGCTTTGTTTAATTTATTTTTCAGATAGTTAAAAGTTGCTTTGTCCGATGGGTATTTAGATCTATGCCATTGGGTTCTGGCACTGCGTTTATCGGCGAGTAAGAGCATGATATGGGCAGAAATATTAGTATTATTCCGGTTTGGAGGATGGTTACTCGAGGCAGCGGAGGCAGAATTTTGAATAGTGGAAGTTAAGGAAAGGATAGCGCTGTCGATTTCAGAGGTAGTTTTTAGGGAGGGTTAGGTTACTAATGTTGACGGTTACTAATTTTTTGAATTTAGGCCAGTTTACTCTACCAGAAGTAAGGGAAGGTTTAATTTGTTTAGTAGCCCAGGCACCCACCTCAAGATAAATTGGGGTGTGGTCAGAGGAGAGATCGTTTAAGTTTGATATGGTTGAGTGAATGTGGTTTGGAATTTTGGAAACGAATATATCATAGATATCAGGATGTCTATTACAGTGAGAAGGCTAGTAAGTAGGAGAAGGGGGGGGGAGATTACTGAGTAGTTCATAGTGTCTAAGGCAGATTTGAGTGCACGGCCTCTGGTATTAGCGGAGCGATTTCCCCAGTAGGGGTGTTTTGAATTGAAATCACCTCCAACTATGAATTTTTTACCTAAGGTGGAAAAAAAGGTTTTAAATTCGACAAACAAAATTTTGGGTCCAGGGGGGACAGTAGATTGCAGAAACGGCAATGGGGGTAGAGTTGTCAAAGTTGACTTGGATTGTAGTGGCTTGTAAGTAGGGTTCAGAGTGTGGGGCTAATTGATGATGGGATAAATTGTTTTTAATGTAGATAGCGGTACCAGTGTGGGCAGTACCGTCCGAATGGCAAGTATGATAAACTTGATATCCAAATATTTTTGAGTGAGATGTGGAGGTAAAGTGCGTTTCGGAGATAAGGGCGATGTCGATATTTTTAGCTTCGAGAAAGCAGTGGAATTCGTGCTTATGTTTGGAAAGACCATTGGCGTTCCAGGAGATTAAGGACAGGGGAGAGTTTAGATTAGAATTCAGAGTCATTGGTAACAACTAATTTATTGATGAGAGAGGAGAGGAGGGTTATTAGAGGTGTGATGAGTGATTGGAGCTCATGAATGAATGATGTCAGTTGATTTGAGAGAGGGTTTTCAGGAGGGGAGTCGTTAATAGGGGATTGGGTTTTACCTTTTGTTGCGCTGGCGTAGGAGTTCTGTTGGGTGGCCGAACTGGTTTGTACAAGGTTAGGGTTGGTCTGCCGAGAGATGTCCGAACTGGTGAGGTTTACATGGCTGGTGGTAGATGGGTTGCTTGAGTGTTGATAGTAGTTAGTTTGGGTGTGGTTCTTGAGTTTGGAATATCTTGATCGCAACAGAGTTTTGTGTTTGATGCATCCTTTATAGTTTGTAGGGTGTGCTTCCCCACAGAGAGCGCAGGATGCCGGGGTGTCCTTTGATTTTTCACAGAGTTCAGAGAGGTTACTTTGGCGGCAGCGGACACAATGAGGATCGCGATTTCAATAAGTTTTGGTGTGGCCGTAGTCCTGGCATCTATGGCACTGGGGAAGGTCCTTCCGGGAGTGAGGCTCTTCGACTTTAATTTTGGTGTAGCAAAGTAAGGTAATTTTGAAGATATTTGGGTTTTCAGGAGCCGGGTCTAGATCGACGAAAAAAAGTGGGAGAGGAGATTTAGATAGTCTTGCCTGGATGTTAGAGATGTTTCTTACAGCAAAGCCCTTAGAAGTTAGTTCATCCTTAATGGAATTTGTGTCCGTCGTTGGGTGAAGATTTCTTATTACAACCCGATAGGGCTTATCAGCTTTGACTTGGTAAGTAAAATGCTCGAATTTATTTTCGTTTAGCAGATGTATAATAAGGCGATAGAATTCGATTTTGGTCGTAGTGAGTTTTAGGTGTTTGGTAGACGATTTGCATTCGAAACCGTTTTCGCCCGTGATCGATAGTAAGGATTTGCAAAATGATGATGATAATCTTATAATTGTATGAAACTTAAAACATATATAAACAAAAAAAAAATTGGTAATAACTATAAAGCAATACAAAAATATTCAATAATAATGTTGTTTTGGTTTCAAATAAAGGCAAGGTTAATAATAATAATAATAAAATAATGTTATAATTACTAATGTGATAGTTGGGCTTGCATATTTTCGCACAGTATATTTATGCCAGGTATGATATTTAAAACTGAAATACGCAAGTTTGCTTCTAAAGACGGTTATGAAATGTATGATCTATGTTTGTTTTTTATAATTTGAAGTTGTGAAAATGTAGTTTCACAAAGATATGTCAATGCGAAAGGTATTAATATAAGTAAAGCTGCTTTCGAAATTACAGGATACTCTTATTGTCGTCTTAACCAAAATATAGTAAGTTCTTTTTCATTAATTCGGTTTCAAGAGCTTTAAATTTAATAAATATTTCACGGCCCACCAATTATATGTCCAGGCCCCCTAGGGGGCTGCGGCCCTCAGGTTGAGAAACACTGCTGTAGACTATATGTCGATTATAAGACATTCAGTATAAACAAACGGTCGATCGCGGACTATTTTAGAGTCGATTATGTAAAAATTTATTTTTAGGCCATGTGCTTAAATATTAATATTAATCGTGGTGGTTATGAACAAATTGACGATAAGTTTTATCTGTGAAGTTTTTATCTTTTATCCTGGTTTATAAAAAAATTTTCCAAGAAAGTCGATCTTCAAAGGTGAAGTATATTTTCAGTAGATCGTGTCCGAAAAAAGTTTGGCCGCCTCTGGTACACATTCATGTGAAATAAATGGCCTACGTGACTGTGGAGCTATGGGAATTCGCTGGATCAGCGAATCTTGCGACTCGACAGAGACACTGCATGATTATTCGACAGTCATGTAAATACTATTGCAAAGAATCGTATACTTATGTCATTATTCATAGCATCTTGTATTTTAGTTTAAATCTAAATATCATTTTTATTCTCTATGTAATTGTAATTAAGTTATTAATTAAATTTATTTTATTATAGTATATATTTTCAAGTAACACTTCATTTTTTTCGTCTTTAGCCTCGGTCACAAACATCATTACATCAATGTGCTTTACAGTTAGTAGAGATAAAATTTGGTAAAACAATTACTCTAGGTATTTGTTCAATATTAAAAAAAATAAACTTTTACTGAACGTTTGTTGTAGATCCTAGTTTGTATTAAAAAAAAAGTTTATATTGTGGTTTTTTATTTTCTTTTAGTTAACTAGTATATGCAAAAAACAGTACGTTTTTAATATTTAAGGCAATAACACTTATTGTTATAAATTATAATTCGAAATTCAAATATTATTATATTTCTCGAACAAAATAATTCTATAATAAATACCATTAAATAACATAAGCCTATGGTGTATAATCGAGGACGCAAGCATGTCTGAGTTTTTGTGATTTTATCAGCGTAATATAAAACACTAACATTTTCTTTTCTTGTTCTATAAAATCAAAATTGAATCATATTGTGCTCGCGTGGATATAAAAAATTTTTTTTCAACCCTCGTAAAAGGTTGTATTGATTATAATTACGGATATTGTGTTACGATCACGAGTACTAATTACTAATTAATGATAAAACTGTAGCAAAATCGTACACCACTTAACATTATTTACACGTTATCGTGTGAAGACCAATAATTTTGCTTCAGGTATAAACCACATATACGCATTGCACGTGTACAGCATTTTTTAAATTGCTCCGGGGATCACGGATAGGAAGTCAAATTACGTAATGCAGGAAGGGTAACTATATATATAGCACTCGATGCTAAAAATTCGTGAAGGTTTCACTCCAATAGTATCAGGTAATAATCAATGGCTACATTTATTTTAACTATATGTATTATATACGATATTTAATGGTGAAATTACACAAATAAATGAACGGGTAAATTTAAGAAATTTGATGGATGGTTATTTTTATTCGAATCTGTTATGTGTAAAGCTACTATTTTAAATGTAGAATATAATATATAGGTATTTATATATATGTTTCATTCGTACGGGTTGCACTACGATGATAAGGTGCAAAACTAAATATTAAATCACCAGACCTACACAATAAAATATACATAAGATTAATCGTAAAATCTATGATTCATATTTCTTTGTGCAAACAATGCTCACAGTTTGTATTGTTAAATACGAATAAGTCGTAATTAAAAAAAGAATATTTCTATTATTTCATTATTTTTCAATAACTAATCAATTGAACTTATTACTTGTACCGCTATGGTACTCCAAACACTGCAGTGACAACAAATACATTCGAAATTTGCGGATTGTCTACAGTATAGTACATTATATTATGCGGTAATTAGTGAAATTAATAAGTTGCAATCAAATAATACGGAAAGTATATAATGCGCGCCTAGACAGGAAATCAAAACGGTTATACCATATTACGTATCATACTTTCCTTTACAGTGGACATTTTCTACTGTAACACTAATTTATAAAACTAATAAACCTATAAACCTTCCATTTTAATATAGATCTATAAGTTTGCTACTATTTTTAGTGAAACTGTGTGAAAAAATTGTTTTAAAATACATCCTGTTACAATGGATAAATAAATAATCACGAAATATCAATTAGCTTTCGCGAAAAACATTCCACACTACATAAAATACCTTACCTTGCGGATTTAATATCCACAGGTTTAGAACAAAAACTTTATTGTTCAACCATAATGTTTGTCATATCTCTAAATATGATATCCAGGTCTTCTTCCATCCACATATTTTTATTGTATTATCATTTAATGTCTGAGACACTAATGAATGTATAAACGTATATGAGAGGGTCATGACCGGCCGAATTGGATAATTATATATATTGAATATTCCTAGTTGATACGTCGTGTACAATTTTCGAGTCTACGAATAACATAAACAACACGCAATACAATAAATTTAATGAATATTAAAATTTAAACAAAAGAAGTTTAAAAGAATCTTAGTATTAATGATACATTATACTGGCAGATTTATCGGATAATTAGAGTAGATTATATAATTTCATTAGGATATTTTCAACCAAAAAGCTTAGTTCTGACTTACAATTTCCTACATGTATTCACATTTATATATTTTTCTAGTACGATGTAAAATAATCAATAACCAACAATTGAAGAGAAAAAAAAAAGGCTACGAGAGAGACTGAAGGATAGGCGGCATCAGGATAATAGGCTAACGTGCACCAGCCTAGGTTAGGTACCTAATGTAACAGCTTACGGTATGGAATCTAGTTCACCTACGTGTTACGCTCAGTGCGTTTCGGCACGATGGCGCTGCATCTTTCAGTGTTGCAAACGACCTTTGCGGGTCGGTCTTTTTTGGTTTTCGGTATGCGCCTAGGTGTCACAGTAGACACGGTTTGTAAACTGTTTATATAATTATACTAACTATTGAGCTGATGATTGCAACACTTACTGATGGAATTTAAAACAAGCTAGTTTTTGTCTACGAGAAATAGTCGACGTGTGTTGATGTATATATTGGACTTATAACCCCTAGAATTACTATAGCTACCCCGAAAACCAATTGGATCCACGAGAGAAGTCTAGGGGATTTGTGGTCACAATTGAATTAAGACAATTCAAGTAATGTTATATTTCTTAGTTGTTGAGAAAAAACACTGGTACGATAACTTGAACTGTCCAGTGAACTGTAAGTTTTTTTTACCAAACACACAATTAATTTAAAACTTAGATTTACTGATACAATTTAGTTATTTCCACTACATTGTTTGGTTGATATTTTCATTAAACGAAGCGAGTAAATATTATACCAATAAACAATAGTACACCAATACCTCGTACAAAACTGTATATAACATTTTCTAAAATGACCACAATTTTCACAGCAAATGACAAAATCGAGCTTTAAAAAAAAATTAATTTTAGGTTGTGTATTTTACTCAAAATAAAACTGATAATTTTACCTTGTTAAAGAAATATTTAGAATCGATTGATGAAATATTATTAGGTACATCATTTTTTATGTGTCTATAATTGTTGTCTAAATTAGGTATTCCTAATATAAGGGGCTCTTTAATTATTTTTAGGAACATAAGACCTCTGCAAAAAAAAAAAATTTAAGAACCACTGTACATGTTTTGTTATGATATAAAAGCATTTAGTTCAGACCTGAGCTTCATCCCCCCAATAATTTCTTGCAAAAAACTAAATCTATTGTAAAAATGCATATTAAGTAATCGTTTCAACTTTTTTATCTTAACATATAAACTAGTCCATCAGGCTATAAGTATTATTAATGGATTTTAAATGTAAATTATCAAACAACAATAAATATATGTATTTTTTAGAAAAACGCTTATATTTATAAATGATTAAATATTAAATTTAATAGAAAAGAAGGCATCAAAACATATTATTTTCGATAATTAATCAGTTTAATCGGCTTTTTTTTATATTTATAAATACATTTAATTATTTTGAATGAGTTGTAGAGTTGTAAAGTAAAATATTTAGTTATTTTTAACTTTTTCAATATTTTATTATAATAAAAATAAATATATTAAAAATAATATCCAAGTTTTTACCATTTATAATAATTTATATATGTATATATAAGTTGTATGAACAATATGAATATCAACTTTTACATTTTTTACAACTATAGTTATTATTGTAACATATAATTCGTAAGATTCTTTGTGCATGGCTTATATATATATATATTAGGTTCGGTATCCTTCAAGTCAGTAAATTATTTCGTGTCATACGACACCCTATATATGATTCATGGGCGGATATTTGGTAATATATTTAGGAGCTTTGAGGGTTAAAATGCATTTAAGATTCATAAAATTATATATAACCCAGAAATATTTCATCGATTTATACAAATAGGTTCTAAGAGAGGGACAGGGAAAAATACCCTTCCGCTATCCTCTATGATAAACTTCAATCATATTTATAAAAAATAAAATATTGAATATTATCAAGTATACCATAATACTATGTATCAGAATGTTTTATCTATTAATATCGTTATTCTTGTTCCAGCCAAAATTTGATTGAAAATTTAAAATCGTAAGATTTTTTACTGTTGGTCTCAACAAAATATTGATGGGTTGTGAAAACTACTAGCATTAAATAATTTATTATAAATTTAATTTATTTATTACCAAAAAAATAACTATTTTCTTATTAATATAATATTAGCCACGATATTTTGCTTAACAACCAGATACTATTGAAAAAATCAAAATAATCATACATGATGGTTGTAAATTATTCCATTATACTTTGATTATTTATAAAATAACATAATATAATTGTGTTTGATGAGAAGGGTATGCTTGCTAAGGATCTTAGCTACTATTATAAACCCTTAAACTAAAGTTTGTTTTTTTTTTTATCATAAAACAATAATTATTTTTTCATAGTGATCGGTTTTGATATAGATTAGTCAAGTAAATGTTGATTAACATTTTTTTTTGCAGTGGCTCTTAATTATTACATATTACATGTACAGGAGAACTCCGATTATCCGAACGCCAATCAACCGAACGTCCAATTAACCGGACGAGAAAAAAAAAGATAACGGGATGTACCAAGTTCACATATTTGAGAATAGTGATGAAGAGAATATAAATGAGTGGTTGCTAATGGATACAAATAATCCTGGGTATCAAATACTTTCAGATGATGAAATAGTTCGTAGCTTATTTGAAGAAGATGGTACTGAAGGAGAGGAAAATGAAACTGACGGTTTGACTGAATGTGAAAATAGGCCGTCTCCTTCTGAAGCTTTTGATGCATTGGATTTGGCGTTTAAATGGTCTGTAAGGCAAGAAGAATCAAACATCACTCAATTGTTGAAATTAAGAAGATTGAGAGACATAGATGCTCTAAAGAAAAAGGCAACTCTGAAGCAAACTAAAATATCATAATTTTTCAAAATGAAATAAATAATGTGCCATATCGACTTTTATTTTAATTTTAAAATATGTTACATATTATAATTAAAACTTATTTAGTTTCAGTTAAATACAATAATAAAATTATTTATCTATGGTTACGAATTTTAAATTATATTACATACTATTAATAATAAATAGTTACATATAATATATTCATACAATTATATAACTTTTGATATGTCATATATCAATCATCCGGATATTTGCTTGTCCGGACCACCCTTGACATTAATTAGTCCGGATAATCGGAGTTCTACTGTATACATATTACATATTACATTAATTGCTATATACTAAAATCGACAAAGTATATAAACTTTTTTATTTTTTAAATGTTTTAAAAAAATGCTGTAAACCAACGTCTCAGTATCTTTAAATATATCTATTATATAATATTTAAATAAATAAATAAATAAATAATACATCTATAATATAAGTATTAATAAACACGATAAAATTAGCTTAAACACTAAACTATCAATTTACAAATCTAAATCGATATAATCAAAACCGACATGGAATATGAAATCGAACTATAAGATGCCGCTAAAATTTTAAGTCTAAATAAAATCCAAACTATTCAGCTCAAAATCTTTCACCGCTAACTTAATGTTCTCTTCTACATATCCAATGGAACTATCCAATAAGACCAAACATACATACAATAAAACAAAACGTCATAGCTCGTTAAAAAAACTTTCACAAACCTCTTCAAAAACGTCCGTATACTTTAATTAACTAATTGTCTTCCCTTATACATCTTAGTAATTCACCTTGTCGCCTTAAAATATCATTCTGTAGAGATCTAATCCGACAATAGAAAGTGTTCATGAAAAAAAAAAAAAATAAATAAATAAATATTAAAATGTAATATTTATATAATTATAAACTAAATTAAATTAAAATAATATCAGTAGAAGTACCCCTAATGGGGTGCTTTTCAAGCAAAACAAGGTAATAAAATATTAAAAGTTATCGTAAATTCTATTGTATATATTTTACAGATTGTATTTTTTCTTATAATAATAAAAAGAAAATATTATAGGTACTAAATTATATAATATAAGAGTTGATAATAATAGTTGCCCAACTAATTTTACATTTATAATTGTTGTATGTCATTCGATGAATTATAATGCAAGACGCAGTTTGTTAAATTAAATCTAATGTAAAGTAACCGAAGTTTTAATGCTAAAACGGGCTGACATTGAGTTAACTGACTTATATTATTGTATAAGCCATTTTAAATGGTTTAAAAGACAAAATACAATGTATTTCCAATTCGTCATATATTTAAGTCATTACGAATGTTGAGAAATATAGCAAGTAAAAAATAACGTTAAACTGAAAATTTCAATTAGCTTCGAATGAAATTCTGCGAATAAATCAAATACTTTCAAATACATATTAAAATACATAATTCGTCAAAAAAATTAATATACGAGCTCGTATATTAAAATGAATAATTGTCTAACAAAGAATTGAGAATTTATAACCGTTCGTTATAATTAGTAAAGTATATGATTCAGATAATATAAAAAATATATGAAAAGATACTCGAAGAAAAATTAAAATAAAAAAAATGTAATTTACAATTATTAAATAGCACTTTAATCTTAAAGTCCAATAATTAAAAATTAATATTTTAAAAATAGTCATTAGTAATCAACATTATTGATTTCATTGTGCCGAACTGAAATTATAATCACAGTTAGACGTAAAAATTAAAATATTATTCATTTGTTAATTAACTGTACCTATAAATCGTGTTTATGATTTATCAAATCTCATAAATTACAAGCGTGTATAGATAAATTCAAAATCTCATTACGCCAATGCTGTAATAGTTTTGATATCAAATACTTATTCATGTTTATTCTGCCAGGATAGGTGCCCCAACATAAAAAATTAAAATACCTATAAACGTGGGCGCCAAATTTTTCAATTTTCATGGGGTGCCCAAAATTCTAAATTATTTAACCTTTACCTAAATAAAAATCCTAATTATAAAATAAAAATAAATAAATAAATCAATAAAGCATTACTCGTTTAGTGACGTAATTTTTGTATATTTGTTGATCAAAACCAGGCTAATTACTACTAAATTCAGACTACTACACACACTATACATTATTATCAATTATTATTAATTATTGTATTATTATAATGTAGGTATTATATATAATATCGTTATCATCGCAGTCGTTGTCGACGGAAAGCGACAGTACAACCAAAATAACTAGAAAACCAAAATATAAAATATATTAATTAAAATTGGTTATTTCTACATGACGTATAATATTAACCTATTAAATATTTATAAGTTTTATTTATTTTAATAAAATTAATTACGGGGTGCTTGAGCACCGCAGCACTCTAATAGTCGGTATCCATTCCTAAAAATAAACCTAAAAATTGAACGAGTAAAAAAAAATGCATTGTTATATTAGTTGAATAGTTTAAGGTTTGTTCTAATTATATATATTTTTTATCTCAAGGAACTGCCCAATAAACAAAAGATAATCAATAAATCAAATATTTTATTTGATTTAATGATTATGCATTTTACTTTAACTTTAATACTGTTAGGTATTATACATAATTATCCTTGTTTTTTTTTTTATTGTTTATAGAGTTATTTCATTACTGATCTCAAAAGATCGCACTTGATTTTCCTTGTGCTCAATTGTTTTTCATTCAGTTGTCTATCAATCTCCTGCACACAACTTTCGTTAATTCACCAGGATATAATTAAACGTTCGTAATCAACAATTAAACAATTTAATCAAATATAATAGTATACTTACGATTGGACTATCGTTTTAGAAGAAATCGTGTTTTAATGAGATTTATATCAAGGGAGTAACGAAAGCGTATGATTAATTAACTCTGAGGAAACTTGTGTACAATTTTCAATTTTACAAAAGTGTTGCCAGAAAAAAGTATAAAACCTTAAAAACCCGTAGTAGGATATTATGAACGTGGGGGTCAATTTTTTAAACCGAAAAGTTCAAAAACATAAACGTAGTGCCCGCGCTCATTAAACTTTAGAACTACCTGCATCCTGTTTATCTTGTCCAAAAACATTTTCCCCGTTTAATACCATCGTAGATCAAGCTATTACTCTCAGTGCATTTATGTATGTTATAACTAATGACTTTAATATTACTTAGACATGCGGACTGCGTCTCGTACCGCAATAATATCATTACACCACCAGTGTCGCTATGTTTAAAATGTTAGACGATGGCAAGCTTAATTATATCACTTCGCGTCAAAAATTTGATTTCAATCATGATAATACCTTTGACACTCCGATGGAATATCTGAACGGTCAGTTTTCACCTATCGCCGGATTACGTTAACGGTTGTACGTATACGTGTTTTATATTTATAAATGCCAAATACGTATACTCGCGTTTATATTTTTATTTCGAGTGACCCGCTGGCATATGTTATATTATACGCGGCGGTGTACCTGACGA
Source organism: Sipha flava (assembly GCF_003268045.1). Lineage (NCBI taxonomy): Eukaryota > Metazoa > Arthropoda > Insecta > Hemiptera > Aphididae > Sipha > Sipha flava. The sequence goes on from NW_020272062.1 coordinate 1,483,607, forward strand.
AGTATAAAATATCCACACATGCAGCGTCTAATAATTACTAACCATTCGTGTACCGAAATAATAACGTTATTGAAACAATACATGTAATATATAATGCGATAATGTGATACATTTTGTAGTATTATGTGGAAAATATGCCATTGTCGGGTATTTTACCGTATATATGTGTACCCAGGCACATAATCGTCGTAATCGGTCGTTTTGATATTGGCGGACCGAAGGAAAATTACTATTATATATATATGAAAAAAGCTTGATTATAGTGGACATAAAATACGTATAAGCGTGTAAGGGGAGTTATAAAAATTAAAAAAAAAAAAACATTTTTTACTTTGTTAAAAATAAAAACGCGCACGGTGAAAACAGCGTTTGTGCACGCACAAATTGCGAGCAATTTTAACGATTAGTGTAACGAGCGAGTTTGATTCATGCGAGAAAAACGGCGTAGGAACAAGAGAAACAAAACTTATGCGCCGGTTTGTATCGTCGTAAACGCCGTGACCAGATGTCCCGCGCAACAACAAATTATATTTTTGGTAAAATTTAAAAACGATTTTAGTGAGAACGACGATTGTTAAAATGGCTATGCTTCCCTCGTCTACCTGTTATTAAAATCGATGAGCCTTGCCTGGACAGAAAAAGTGTCCTTAACTAAAACTTGAAAAAAATACTTTCAAACAAAGTTTTAACTAAGAAACAGGATCGTTAAAAAGGCTATGTTATAAGGCTATATCTCCCCCGTCCAAGTATTACCCCGACGTTATGATAGTAGATAGAAAACGGGTTTTTAATAAACTTGATTTTAATTTTTATTAACCTTTAAATTACTCCGAACTAGTAACTAGAAACTCTCTTTAAAATAATATTTTTCATAAAAATTACACTAATGAATAAAAGAAAAATAATAAAAATATAAATCAATTTTAAACTCAACATTTAAAAGGTATTGGAAAAATGTATTCTATTAAAATAAAACAAAACGAAAAATAACACTGTGTCTGCTTGTATGGTGATTAAATTACGATTATGTAAATTCACTTAGTCAAAAGGAGTTTTTACCCTGAACTAATAAACCAAAAATTCATAAATTCATTATTGCCCTTCTTGACTGAAAGCGCTGCTCCTTCTTTCCCTAGTTTACATTTTCTATTATATACGTTATTACTTTTTCTTCTCTCTGCGTATGCGCATCAATGGCACCTTACAATTATTTCCCAATATTATAATCATGATAATTTTATTTACTCATATTTCATCATATTACACATACACAACAGTATATAACTTATATGTTGCTATACAGTTCATGTTAGATTGCATTAGATTATATTATATTGTACGTATTAGTTTCAGACGACGTTGCGCGTCATTTCCAATTTCAAAATTTAACTCATCGCTCATACGTGCCCAAGGTCGTGATGAGTTTATAAATGGTTTAAAATATCATAAAACGCGCAATGAAAGTTTGAATACCATCGACAATCATTATATAATAAACAAATACACACACACACACACACACACACACAATTAAAACTTTGTAAAAAAAAATAATTATATACATTTACGTATGCACTAACGTAAGAATTATGAAAAATAAGTGCAACGTGAAAATTCAGTTTAAAATGTAATTAACTAGGATTTGATTTGCGTTTCACACAGACTGATTTTTGCATGAAATTCATCGGCTTGCTAATAATTTAATCAAGACATTTTTATATTTAATCAATATATCCCTGCGGGAAGAAATTCGATATCAAGAAGTAAATATAAATATTATTGAATTGGTAAAGATTTTATATTCTATATATTATATTTAAGATTCCCTGTATGTTAAATTATGTGTGTCTGATGGTTTACTTTGGTAGACTGGATTTAACGAACAATTTTATTATCTCTAAAGTTTTATCTTACCGCCAATACTGCAAACATTCCCGATAATCCTAACAGACGTTTAAAGCGAAAGGGGAACAGTTATCTCCTACAGTACACTTGTACTTTCGTAAGCTTACTTTTTCTTCGCGTTTACAGGATTTCCTCTATCGAATAAACAAAACTTAAAAAAGAAAAATTTACCGATGAGTCTTCCACGCGTCAACGTATTTCATATGCGAGATATAAACAATCATCACGTTTTTAGCGTTATATGTTTCTAGTGAAATATTATAATTGAAGGGTTTTCGTGCAAACAGATAACTCTATAATTTATTGGTGGAAAATACGTATTCCGAAATGATGAGAAATTATTTTGTAAATATTAATGATCTAAGATCACTTATGAACTATTTATTTTTATTTTTGTTTTTTTAATCAATACTTGTCCTGTCAATTTCACTCCCTTGATACTTCAAATATACCCTATATAGTCTGTATCATTGTATATTTCATAACATATCATTGAGTAGTTTAATTATAAATTGTAATTTAAGTAATGTAATTCGAGCACTGAAGGTACACGAGTGTTTTCAAAAGTGTCTTACCACATTACAACACTACTACTATACTCAATCATTGATTAGACATTTATTATAAATATTATTTAGAACCAATTATACTGTACATATATATATATAGTGGTGTATTTATATACAGGTACTATAGCACGTTCCCACAGTGGCAAGTTTGAAGAAATTAATTTTGTTATTAATTAAAAATAGTTTAAGACTTAAGAAATTATGTTTAAATTATTTAAATACAATTTGTTTTGCATACTTTTTTTATTAATATATATTATATAGTAGGTAAATAAATGATTATTCAGTTAGTGGAGTATATTATTTTAGTAGAACGGAAATTTTCCACAATCTTACACTTGGAATACAAGTAAATACGCCCCTGTTATACATACATGTGTATGTGTGTGTGTGTGTGTGTGTGTATGAATGTATATTTCTTTGTATAAATAAACACTAAATATTACTTCCGTTCATGGACTTGTATTGTTGTTACAGTTGTTGAGTATCGTATTATAGGCACTTGTACTTAATATTTGTAATTGTGACTATGTGAATCAAAGACAGGTTTTATTTTTATTTTTTACAAATTTCCAAACAATAGATTGCATTGTTGCATAGTAGTCGTTTCGTCACGTATTCAATGGATATTGTAAAAGATAAAATTGCTCTGTAGGAATTAGTTTAATTACTTTTCATTAACAAATAGTCAAGCTTATGATTTATTGTATAAGTCGCTTGTACATTATAATTGCTTACACATTTCAAAAGAATATATAATATTATTGGTACGGTAACAATAAATGCTCATAAAGCTAATGATTTTACGACATGTATAGTAGTGTGTATTTTTTTGAAAAGTATTCATTGATATTTTCACGTGATACATATCTGTATCTCAACATAGACTTTATAATTATTACGATACGAGAAAAAAAATATTCAATTCAGTGAAGTAAGAGAAAAAACAAATGGAAAAAAAAATAGTAACAGAATTAATGTACCTGTTACAAATATAAATAAACAGAAAATTCTGACTTATAAAAAAAAAAAAAAAAATAACTTATGATATTAAAACAGGTCGACGGTAAAGAAAATTATTCATAAATATTCATAAATTATTAGCAAGGCCGAGATTCTCGAAAAATATACCTCCGAATAATATATTAAAAATGTATAATGTATAATCGTCTAACTGAGCGTCCCATCGGTAAACCCTGGCTACGTTACTGTAGATAAAATGCTTTGTGAAAAACACTGCACACAATTACTGTAAAAATAGGCTTATCTCTAGGTTAAATCATACATTTTAAAGAAATTGAAGCGATAAAATTAGATAAATATCGACAACAGACGACCAAAATAACTGTTATGCGTCTTTATTATTATCGTATTAGCTCCACTAAGCTGACGTTGTGATTGTCAATGATTACAGCATATTATAATTCCGATTTGTACCTAATGTCTTTAGTAAAAAGCGGCTTTATAATTTAGGGCTTTTTGTCAGAAAAATATTTAACGATAGGCCTGTATAAAAATAATTGATTCTGTATCAATATATAAAGAAATAAATGCTTAACCAGGAGTATTGTTATATTTGTAAAGTACGAGCGGTTTTGAATTAAAAATTCATCATTAGGTATACAATGTATACCTGATACAACAGTATACATAGTATACAATGTCAACAAAATCGCGACTCTAAATCCTTTTTATTAAACGATCTCGTTCAATTTGCTTTCAAAATATTCAACTTAATGTATAATAATAATGATAAAATGTATAATATGATTATGTTAACAATATTATGATATACTTATTAGTAATGACTAGCAAAACTACCAGAGAACCGGAGATTTGTTTTTCAAGTAGATATGTAAGATTGATTCTCAAGATTCGGTAAAATTGCACCGGATGTTGATAATTAATAAGTACACGTTACGTTCAAATGTAGCGAGCATCACACATTTTATATTATATATTTTTATTTTATTTTATATAATTAACACGAATATGTTTTTATTACAATCTCGACAAAAGTAATTTTAAACAAAACAAAGTATTAAGGATACAATAAATTTATGTGTAACAAAATAAAAATAGATAATCCGTGTAACTTAGGATGAAATTATTGGTATGTTATTCAGTTATTCATTATTATCATTGTAAAGTTTACGTTTTTCATGAAATTACTTCGGTTAAATGGTATGTAAAAAAAAATTTATTTGAGGTGATACCAGGGATGCGAATGAGTAGTCCCGGTAAACAAGGGGTGCCGATATTTCCATCAACTAATATTTGAATAAACCGAAGAAATTATGTGACGTTCAGACAGTGGTTCGAATTTGAATAGTTCATTAATGATTCTATAAGAATGAGAAGGATGTTCAACATGGTACTGCACCATACGAAACTTAAGTAGTGGTTTTGAACTCAAGTCTATGTATGTTGCTCATTGTGTACGAATACCAGGCAATAATACCATACTCTGAAAGTGATCTTATACGGGAGTTTTTAAGTACAGACAGGCCTTTTGGGTTAATTAAGTTTGAAAAATGTCTTCTTACAAAGATTCATTAAAAATAACCACGCCTACGTCTTTCGTCACAAAGTTATGAAGAAACGAAAAAAAAACCACATGCAAATCGAACCGGTGTGATTTTGAGCAGTCACGAGGGGAGGGGGTTTATTTATGCATCGTAGGTATAAAGAAATTTTTGTCATAATTTCCTTGTGTCGGATCTGATGTCGTACGAAATAGTTATGGAAAATTTGACAGTTTTAATAAACATTGAACGAATATGTTCTTTTTAGAAAACGCGTAATGCAGTTAGTTTAAGTTTTCGCAAACTTTTTGGGGAAAATATTTAATTTACAAAGTGGACGCGTTCATTTTCGACGCTCTAATAGCATTTGCATATCAACAACACCTTCGTTATTAGTTAAGATTGTTTTCAGAACAATACGCAGAGTATACATGATTCGGTAGTGCATACTAAAAGTAACTCGATAATGTCCTTAGAACATACGGAAAGCTATTATTTTATATATGATAATTCGGACTTTGTTATTAAATTTTTGCGCACATATAATTTAATATGCCCGTACTACTACTCATAAATTTCGATTAAATCAACTCTTAAAGTTTTTTTTTTTTTTTGACACCAATTCCTACGGTACAATCAAAATTTTTACCGGGACTTATAACTTTCAAAGTTCGAGCGAGCTGCGTTGAAGTTCACCAATTTATCATTTTTCACGCTGCCACGACTTATGGTTATTTATCATGTACAGTTTATTGAGTATTGAGTATCGACGTTCCGAACCGTGCCTCTCTTAAACAATCGTTTTAGGTTGTGTAAATATTAAATTGTACATTAATTTGAGTCGTACAGATTGGAAAAAAAATAAATCGTATTATTTCAACATTTTTTAATCATATATATATAAACTAGCCGACCCGTTACAGCTTCGCCCGTGAACTCCGTTAATTTTTTATTCAAATATTATTGTTTAATGTGATCAGCAAGTAAATATAAAAAAACGATTAATGAAAATGAATTGAAATTTTTCTAGCGTTATAAATGATAAAAATAAATACAGATAAAAAAGAAATAACTTATGGTTGATAAAGAATTTGATTGAAGTTGATGAAGAAAAAAAAGAATTAAAATAAGAATTTTATAAGACTTCTGAGTATATGATGTTTTTTTTTATATTTCCTGTTGAAATTAAAATGATAAGATGATTCGGGTCCCCAGTTCGAGAAAATGCCACGTATAATTGCCCATGTGAAAAGCACTCTGTACGAAGAGTTTTCTACTTAAATATTTTTTATTTAAAATTCGTAACGTTAAAATTTTATGAAGTTGAAATTATTTAATAATTTTGATGAAGTAAAATTGAAGTTATCAAAAGTTAGTTTTAACCCTCAACTGGTTGTGTATAATTAATTTTTGTTAATATGTAAATGTTCAAAAAGTATCGAATTTTAGTAAGTAAATTTTGAATCTTGAGTATTTGTTTTGTAAGAAAAAAAATAGTGCTTACAACAAATGTTATGATTACGAAGAAAATACATATTTTGAAAAATGGACGATTTTATTGACATTGTTTTCAACCAAACAAAAATAAAATAATATATATATATACATATGTTTTATAATATGTATTTATACGATTTAAACTTACAACAAATAGTTTTTAAAAATAGTTCAAATGCAAAAAATTATAAAAAAAAAAAAATAATAATAATAATAATAATAATAATAATAATAATAAAGTTAATATTATAATTAAAATGTTTTAATTACCTTTACAAAAATTGATTAAAGTTGTAAGTATACAACTCCCGCGACACGAGGGCATAATACTATGGCATTATAACGTGTAAATTACAGATAATAATAACTAGGCACTACATATTTGCGTCATTATAAAACGACAGGTTCGGCAGGATTGTGTTTCGCGATTTCCGTGGCGTTTTCCGCGGTCGGTCGTTTTTCGTGGTCCACGTTCGCTGTGACGTAGTCGTAGTTCGCAGCCGCAGTACTACCCGGTACCGCCGGTCGGTCGGTGCGTTCGTTGTCTTCTTTCGCAGCTCCCACGTATTTGGCCGCCGCGAGTTTCCTGGATATCAACTTTTTGCTCATTTTCCTCTCGTTATACTTGACCGTAGGTTCCGTGATTAAGCCGTCCGCGTCCCCATCGGACCTGTCTTGGAAAACGCTGTCTTCGCCGTTGAGCAAGATTGGCTTGAAACCGCTCTCGATTACCACGGTATTGGGGTCAAAACCTCCCTGTAACTGATGTTCTTGTCTGCTCTGGATCGGCTGCGAGTAGCCACTTCCACCACCGCCGCCTTGGTGATTTTGGTGTTTGGACGAAGAGTACGACACCGAGACCGACTGCGAAACCGACGTGCTAGGTTGCTGTTGATGTTGATGCTGCGGCTGCGCGTGGACGAATTGCTGCTGTTGTTGTTGTGGATGCACGTGGACGAACTGTTGCGGTTGCACGTGGACGAACTGTTGTTGGTGTTGGAACTGGCCGGGGTACGCGGATGACATAATCGGGTGAGGTACCGGTGGCACGGGATTATAATAGGCTATTGCGACCGGAGCTGTAGACTGATGACCGGTGAACTTGTAAATGGGTTTCTTGTACACGACCGAGTGATGGGCGGCGCCGTTGTGCGGCAACCGTTTGCCGGACACCCGGTAACCGTGTTTGACCGCGACCGGCTGCTTGGGGTCGAACATCATTTGGCCTCCGGGGGCGCCGTTAGACTGCAAGGGATGGTAATGCTGCGTGGCCGGCTGCCTGATTGGTCGGTAATTGGCGAACGACTGCTGCTGCGGGGCCACGTGGTTGCTGCCGTAGGCGGACGATCTGACGGGCTGCGGACTGCCGTAATGAGTTTTCGGCATGTAAAACGGCACGTTGCCGCCGTACGTGTAGTTGGTGCTGGGGTACGCGTACATGGTGGTGAAGTTCTGTTGCGAGGCGGCCGACGACGACGGGAACCGGTAACCGTTGTCGTGCGCGAACGATTGCTGCTGGTCCCGGTGAACCGGCGGTGGTGACCTGTACAAATCGTTCCTCAGGTGCTGTTCGAGCGCGCCGGGGACCGTCAGCACGATGTTGCCATCGTGATGTTTGGTCACCGCTCGTGGGTCGATCAGCATGTTTTTGTTGTTGTTGGAACCGTATAACCGATCGTTTTCCACGTCCGGTTTCACCCTCGTTGTGTACTGGATACTGCCCCTGGATTGCAAGTCTTCTGGAGCATACGTTTCCGGGGTGCCGGGCTGTTCCTTATCGCACGCGTCCAATACGTTGATTTTCCAACCCAAGTGGCGGTGCGTGAAACACTAAAAATCCGCGGAATGATACAAACGGTTTTACGAGCTAATCGTATTAACACCATTGTTACCTGATAGTAGACCGTGTCTGGTGTATCCGCGTCTGGGGTCCATTGCACTATTCCGGGATCCCCGTTGTCGCAGGCTAAGCTCAACGTCCTCTGGTAAGCGCCGAAGGAGACGAATTCGTCTGCCGAAGGCTGTTGCGGGTCCGGAGTCCAATTGCACAAGCGACCGATTCCCGTGGGGATCACTTCTCCCGACTTGCTAACGCTGACTCCGGCAAACACTCGGATGTTCTGCGATATCAAACAAAGAGTACAATCACGAAAATCAGTCTCCGGTCGATCGTTACAATAAATATTTAGAATATAATATATCATAGCGTGGCGCAGTGTTTATATATTTATGTTTAAAAATCACCTCTCTTTCTTCGGCCGTCTTGTAACCGTAACCACCAACAGGATCGTCAGTGATATAAAATGGGTGGTATTTCGCTGGTATTTCTGGATCCAATCCTCCTTCGACGACAAACGTGTACGTTTGTCCTCTAACGACATTTATTTCCGGTATAAGTAGTCCGTTAATATACCAAGAAATGCCCCAACCGACGTGACCTATAATACAAGATAAAAGCGAAACGATAAAACGTTATTGGCTTATAATTCACGAATAAGTTTAGTTTAGTATTTTTTTTGTTGTTGTATATACTCCAACATTTGTTTATACGATAAACTAATTCTCGATGAATAAAAATTGACCTGTAATAGCAGAATAACCGTGTTTTCCTCCCGTGGGACCCATCTGAGCGTAGAAAACACCATCATCTGGCTCGTAACATTGTATTGCTGGGATGTCCCACGCAACGTTGTTTTCCACTGGAGCGGGTTTGGGAACCGGACGAGGGCGGATTTTCTTAACAGGGGTTACCTGGAAAATTTATTCAAAAGATAAGCTTATCGTAAAATAATTTTTTTTTAAGTCCCATTTTACCTCTTTCACTGAATTTTGACTGGTTGTTACGTCTGGTATACTTTGTACAGTTGTAATATCGTTATGAACTGTAACCGATTTAGCATCGGTGTCTGGAATAGGACAGTTCCATTCTGGTAAACGGCCAAAATTAATTTTTATTGTTTCTAAAATAAATATTAAAACATATAGATTAGAAAACTCGTAATGTTGTGTATTTATAATAATATCTGATACAAGTAAGTGCAGTATTATTATTCAAGCTACGCAAAGAGCAAATGTGTGTATTGTTATATTTTGATACGTTTTTTAACGATAAGAGCTTACACCAATGATGAGAATAATGTGCAGTCGTAAATAAGCCCGGTCCTTAAGAATAAACAAACATTACCTAAAGTATAAGAATAAAATTCACATTACTATAAAAATACGTGGAAATCGTAATGTTTTATACAGTACTCAAAAGTGTTTTTGAGCCTTATACTTTGAAATATTTATACTGTTCTATAAATTCAACTGATGATGGAATCCTTAGACTCTATGAATATATATCGAACTCCACATTAAATTTAAAAATATATATTAAGTATTAAGTTCCCAGCAACAATGTATAAAAATGAATTGAATTTTTAAAAACCGGTCTTTAAGAAAAAATAAAACCCCATAAATATTACACTGATTAAACCGAGTGTAAGTCGTTTATTGTATTAGCCATATTAATTTGTACAAATATGATTGGAGTAAAAAAAATAATTAAATTAAAAAAAAAACAATGAATTTCGGATCGAATATCCTTAAAATCGTAAATGTTCATTAAAAAAAGTTAATGTTAGCATATTATTTATAACTTAAAAACCTTTTGAAAAAAAAATTTTGCCAAATCCATATCTTCGAAATCTTTTCGGTTCTCGTAAACTAATAGAAAATTTAAACAAAGATAATATACATCATTGTAAAACCAAAACATTTAATGTTATTCGTTCGGAATCAAATACATGTATATACTATAATACAGCTACTCCGTTTCGTGATCACTGTGTCTATTATGCTTTGTGTGTACTTGTAACAATAGAACTACTTTTGTACACATATATGACGCGTGGTTTATCAATGCGAGTATATATGTGATTCGGTATACATGTTCATCAATACATAAGCTTGTGTACGTACAGTGTACATCGTAACTAGTATGCGCACAGTAAAGTTCATTGAGCATCATGTCCATCGATACGCGTTCTAAACTATTATTAATATACCTTTGGAGAACACTGGGTGATACGAGACTTCGTGTTTGTCGTTCAAAGGACCAATTGCCCATATGATCGCCTGACTGTTATTAGTCAATATGGGTGAGTCGAGATTATCCTTGGACTTCAATGGTCTCTGGTACGTGACTATCGAGTATCCGTTGACTATGGCCGCATTCAACAAACGAACACTTTCACCGGCCGGACCCTAGAAAATATCATAAACGTTTAGTTCTCATACCTGTGCCGGTCGCGTGGTTTATTAATACAATAATAATATTCACACATTGCTCGTATAACTTTCACGTGTTATAAATCACTACCGCAAAACACACGTCCTGCGTCGAACCGACTCCTCGATTCGATACAGATAACACTATGATATGGAATGCATAAAACTATGTATATAGCATGACGTCAGAGTAGTGCGTATGATTCGCGTTTCGGCTGACGTATCCATATACATTTAACCGATGTTTTAATTATCTATCCGAATCGTATTGGACCAAGCGAAATCTCAAACAGCGATTTCTAAATGGTTTTCATAATATGCGGCTAGTATTACTCAAATCGAACAATGTGCGTTTCGAGAGTAACGAAATCGTGGCCATGTAAGTGTTTTCATACTTAAAATAGTTACCGCGGGTGCTCACCTGAATGTTAGAATCGGGGCAACTGCCACTGACTTGTCCAGTTTCTTGTTGTACAATGCATTGTGATTTGTCCAGCAAGTAATAGTCCTGAGCAAAACCACTAATTGTACTTTGGTCCACTCCGGCAACGACTACGTCACCTCCGACCATACGGTTTGTCGTTGGCGAACCGGAAATACCAAAAGCCATGTATTGGTTGGCTTCTGAAAACCAATAATAATGTTTGTTTACAATAAAAGAGAATGTTGAAATTCGGTGGAAAAAAAGAAGAAAGAAAATGGAAATTTAAACGTAATATTGAATAAAAATGTTGCTATACGTTCGGGAGAAAAGGAAATACCAGTAGAAATATTAGTATGTACTAATATGTATGAAAAAATACAGCAGTAGTCCTTTGAGCTATATCTATACAGGAGATGATGATGTATTATTGCTTATAACATTTTTACGTTTGATGTCCAAACGTTTGTTGTCTCTAATGGATCAAAAATAATTCAAAGAAAAAAGTATTGTCAACTTAATTTTAAACAAATATTTTTTGATATTCCATGGGATGAAAATAGTTTTATTATATTTTAAACAGTTAATATGTTTATTTTTTATATCGCATCATTTTATAAAAATCTAATGTGAAATGAAATAAAGTATTTGGAAATATGAAATTCCAACCGACGTTATTGTGTTTATTTTATTTGCATAATAATATTACGCACAACTGCATAATAAAACCATTGTACACAGTTACATTAAAATATTATAAATATAATCTTTTGGATGTGAAATGTGTACTTTTTTTATATATTTTCTTCAGGTATTTACATTTTAATAAAATTAATTTAAAGTCACAATGATGACATATTTTTTATTTTGAATCTTACAATAATTCATACCTATATACGTGCCTATTATTTGCAAATTTTTATATAATTAAACGTAAGAATTCGTGAGAAGCGTTTGGTGAGCAATATAAGCATACTGAAAATAAATAATAAACATTATACAATATCTGCGCCGAATTAGCTTAGAGTAATTTATTTGCCCACAGAAAACAAGAAAAAATATTTACTGTATTTTATGATGATGATATTATTTGTAAATCATGTTTGAAATCCGTATGCTCTGATTATATAGTGCTCCGGGAGGAAACGTGTGAAAAAGAATGTTTTGTTGATTAAAGCAATAACAATTCGTGATACTGTCAAGATTGTGTAAGGTAATATTAGATCAACAATCAATTTGATGTTCAAAAGCGTGATGATAAATGTTTGCGTACAGTTTTAACTCTGTGTAATGCATACTTAATGAAACTGTAGTGTTGTGTATCATGATATAAGATGTTATGAGGATTAAAAAATCACCAAATTTCATGCAAGTTTAAAATATTTTTATTTTAATTTAATAAGAAGTCAAATATGCAATCTCATCGTTGTGTTATAATGTTTTAACGGTAATAAAATAATATTTACTTGGTCAATATAATTTTAATTATTATAATACTTATAATTTTTTATTTTATTAAATTGGTTATTTTTTTTAATTATTATTTCTAAAGTGAAAAAATTCTCTGACTTTTTTTTTAATAGATTTTTAATAGATTATTAGATAATATCGTAATATACTATTAAATAAACTACAAAACAATAAACAGTTTTATTTGAATTTCAAACATATTTTCTACTCATACCGAAATTTATAATAAATGAATAGATAGATACTATTATAATTAAAGTTCTATAGAGTATGTGAATATTTATACTTTGTTGATAAAATAACTACGTACAAAAAGTAAGTAATTTACTGAAAATGCTTTTGTCCAGTATTATAATGCTTCATCGTATTATTTATTTATTGTGATTTGAACTATCGTTGGAAGTAGTATTACACTATATTTTCGTTCCATTGTATTGTATAATAATTCAATTAAAAAAATATATAACTGCAGTATTGTTGATTGTGTCATTTTTTACTGTCGAATCGGAGTTTTGTGATCAATTGTATTTATACGACATGGCTATTGATGAAATATTTCATTATTAAATACATTTTTAATTCTAACTTCGAATATTGTATAAAATATATATTAGTCAAGATATTAAATAACATTTGAATTCCACAATAGCTTTGTTCTATACAACTTACATTTATTTTTAAAAATGTATACTAGACACAATTTCTTACCTAACTTAGCCACCAACTGAACTACAATGCTGTCACCTGCTATTGCCCATCGCACTTCGTATCCTAAAGGATCGTGTAATACTTCACAGTTTAATTTTGACTAAAAACAGAATACACACATATTACACATATTAATAATTTATATGAAATACAAACATAAATTACAGTATTTAGTTAATTTTATTCAAGAATCGTACATTTTTAAGCAACAAAAGATCCTAAACACCATCTTTTAGATGAAACATTTTTTTGAGACTAATACAAAATCTAATTTTTTTGATACGGAATGATTATTATTTTATTTCTTAAACATTTTTTAAATAGGTTAACTACATAAAAATGTGACAAAATGTCTGACCGATAAAGAAGCATGTTCCAAAACATTTATTTCATGTAACACATTACGGTAGATGGGAAATAAGTTTTTTTAGGAGCTTATATGACTGTTGTAATCATTAGAGTCATTTGAGTTTATAGGATCAACGTTTAGAGCATGAAACTTTTTAATTAATGAGGTTTGAGTTATATAAATGTATATTATGCATGTTATGTATATATATTTTTTTTAAGAAAATTGATTTAGGGGTTTATTTTTAAATTTAATTAATAAATATATAATAAAAATATTGTTATTAAGACTGAACAAATTAAGTCATTTTATATTGTATAATATGAAAAATATTTATAATCTAGTTTTAACTTTTTTTTTCGGTAATGGTAAGGAGAAAGGAAGACGTCAGTCCTTTAAGAAAATTTAGGCTCTTTGTGTATATGTGATAAGTAGGTTGAATATCTTATTTGCATATGTAAGGGGTAAGTTAAAAGTTACAAAATAATCACACTTAGCCATAGATCGAATGCAGTCATTAAAAATATAAAATTACTAAAAATTAACAGTGAAGATGCGATGATATTATAAGATTAGTCTAAACAACAAATATTTATTAAATAAACCATCTATTTAGTAACACGTAAAATTAAAAATTACTAATGAATTTGATTTTTTTTGTGTGTACAAAAAAATTTGTCTTATAACTCTAACGTTTAAACTTACCCTTGGTCACGCTATTGCAGTTGATACGCAGACGATAAAGAGTGTGTGTTTAGCGTGTTCGCTTTCTTTTATTTGTTGTATGTGTATATTGTAATAATGTACGCATTGAGCTTTCAAGACCCATCTAACTCGACATTTCAGTAGTAAAAAAGTATGCATAATTTTGTTTTACGATCGTTATAAAAAAAAAAACTGAAGTGTAATCGTACTTGGTCGACGGTCGTTGAGTGCTTTAAAAAGACCGGTGGAGGCTCTGATAAAAGCTGGTTGATAATTTATGTACAATTTACTATAATGCTTATGGTGTTGTAAATTGTCAACGTTTCGGAGACATCCAGAACATTTAAATTATTGTAGTATTGTTTTATATAAAAATAAATTATCTCACTACATCTAATCACGTTAATGATTACGAAATCGATTTTAAAATTAAATAAAAAATAAAAAAAGCTCACAAGTCATCATGTTTAGATATTGTTAATACATATTTATAGAAATTTCGTCTTACTTATTATTCGTGTCAAGTTGTACTATAATTTGTAGCATAAAACTTCGATAGTTTAATACAAGCGCAAAACGGGGATATTAAATTAGTATAAAATCAGCGTTTACTGACCGCTTGTATAAACTTGAAAAAAAATGGCAACTGAAAAACTTTACTTTGTATTTAAAGTGATTGCGGTGCATACAATGAGTTTGCGTGTATCCGTATCTTCTAGATTAAATGTTTACTTACATTAAAGTAACCTTAAAATAATAATTTTACCTCCAATGCATAAAACTTGTACGAAGATTCTAGTAAAAATCTTCGAACACAACAATTTTCTTCTCTTTTTTTATACAAGATATCGAAAACGAGTCAACTAATTAAGTTTTTCAAATGAGTCTAAGATTGAAAAATCAGTGCACAGCTGCGCGGTCGACGTCAAGCACCTGTTTAGCATGCGTTTGAAAAAGGGTTATGGGATATAGTTTAATTTCCGTTTCTTATAGCCAAATGAATCATCTTATAATTCACTATACACGTCCACGTGTTAAACAGAATTGCATCGTCTCCGTTGCAGTTTTCTCGAATGTATGTATATCATTGATGATGACTTCCATGTATAAACGATTAGATTGCATTGGACATCGCGGACGGAATAAAGTGCACTACTGCACCGAACACGGATAATTATCGTGGGTTTCGCAGCACACACACCGCACGCTTGTTAAAGAAAAAACTCGTGCGTTTGTCCTTCTTAATAACGGGGCGGGCCTCGCTTAAAGAGAAACCGAGCAAAGAAAGTACCGTGTCGTGGTCGTATTATATATTTATATATATATATATATATATATATGTGTGTGTGTGTGTGTGTGTGTGTGTGTGTGTGTGTATTATTATACACTTTGATGAATTGCTTGAATTTTTTTAACCGTGCTCACAGTAATTGGATACCACACGAGTTGTGCACCGGAAAATGCGCGAAATAGCATGAAGAAATCCGAGTAGGTGATGAATACACAAAAATAACGAAGAAAAAAGTCAGTCGGCAAGCAGTCGAGTCCGAGAAGTGTTTGTCTCATTATATAATGTACGGCTGCGTTTCGCTCCTCAAACAGGACACCACGGCTGCAGGAGAGCTCGTCGTACAGTGTAGAGCACAAACCTTGTGTGGGGTCACTAAGACGAATGAGTGTTTTACTCGTGCACTGTTTGTGTGCATACACCTAAAAGCAATAATGACCGCACGGATGTTGTCGCATTCCAACCGCGATGAAGTGAAGGTCGGTTCAACACAGCGTACATCGTACATATATATATATATATGTATAAACATGTTTATCTGCAAGCTACAAAATATTGTAATAATATTTGTAACTCGATTAAAGTTTTCATTATAAAATAATTTTACGTAATTGTATAAGATATATATGACCCTTTAAGCGCGAAATTGTAAGTCAGTATTTCATCAACAGAAAATTAAAAAAATAACAACGCCAAAATATGATTTGTAAACGTCATAGTTCGAATGCGTATTATTATGAGTGAATAAGTAAAACGCTACCGCGATACAATTCAACTAATCGGTCTTCCCATTTTTACCGAATATATTTCTAACTTCTCTGCGTCAAAAACCCCTCTTTTGAAAATGTTTTCGACATTTATTTCGTTTTAACTTTGTTTTTCATTACCTTTTATAGTTTTTATTTCATTACTTTATTTACGAAAACGTTAATCTATGTGTAATCACGATTAAAAAAATATCAATTACTTCTATTACGTAACAAAATGATTTCAATGAAAAATTTCAATAAATTTTTGGACAAAATAATAATTAAACCATATACCACGAATAAAAATAATTATTTTTTGATACTTAAAAAAAAAAAAATCAATTTTAACAAAGATGTTTGATCCTGAGCCAAGAGATAACAAAATAAGTTCTCCAAATTTCATAAAGCTTTAATTATATGTAATGTAGACAGATTCCGAACTCAAAGAACAAGTCATGTTCGCTTGGCGGTCCGACCGTTCGGAAAAAAGGTCGAAAGAAACATTATGTATTGTGATATGAACAATAATATTTGCAATTCGCTCGGAGTGTAAAATATTGTGACATACTGCACCAGAGTCACCCGTTGTAGACTGCAACGACCCCGACACTCGGATTGGAATGTAAACCGGCATACGTTGCTACCAGAATGTTGTGAAAACTTAAAAACAAATATTTTGTAAGCACACCCGTTGGGGGATCGG
>NW_020272062.1:1500867-1503072 GCF_003268045.1 Sipha flava
GGGGGGGGGGGGGGGGGGGGGTGACCAGGCACACAATATTATTACGTCAGAGTCGCCGCGAGAAACGGCTGTCGAGGTATTATTTTTTTTTTTTCGTTCCGTTTCGTCAAAACGCGTTCGTTACACGCGTCCTGCGTAGGTGCACGCGACGAAGAGAAGGTGTTGTTTTCCTATACATATGTACGACATACATAAATATATATATGGTACACGCGCAAGTATATGTTGTTTTTTTTTCCTTTCCGTCACTGAACGTTTCAAACCGAATAACGTGTGTGTTCTCTCTGCGGGTTGTCTCCGAGGCGCACCGCCGCAGCACCATCGTTGTGTCATACCAATAATAGTACGACAACGCAATAGCAATAGAAATAATAAAAATAATAACGTTCGACTCGTAAATCGTCCGATTTGAATGATAACACGATCAACGTTCCAAAAACGACGTACACCATTATTATTATTATTATTATTATTTATTATTATTGTTATTATTATTATTATTTTTATTATTGCCTTCGAGTCCGGGGTGGGCGCTTTACCGAGTACGGGAAAAGAAATACCAAGTTTTCAAAGATGTTCTGGGATTTCTAAAAAGTATTGAGAAATATAATATGCCATAACGTCACGATAAAAACATGAACATGGTAATAAATACATTGAATATTATCATACGTTTGCATTAATTACTCGTTAGTACGTTTGTGTAGATACATCAAAACAGATGTTATTTCCAAGAATATCGCAAAAGTATGTTGTAATGAAAAATACAAGTAGAAATATTGTTTGGTAGTGCAAATATCGACGAAAAACTTAGCATACATTCATAGACATAGCTTCACTCCTTGAATAGGATACTGCAGGCGGCAGATATGCAGGAAGTATGACACAATTCGAATTATATCGTAGTTCTAAAAGTACCAACTCAATAAAATGGGATGTGTTATTTAGTAATATTATTTCTAAACATTTGAACACAATAATGAATCACTAAGCGAAAGAAAAAATATTCCAAATATACTTCACAGTAATTTGCGTACTAAATATTCAATTTCAAAACGATTTGTACCAAACTCAAATATTGTACATATTAAATACTTTTAATACAAAATCAGTTTCTCCTTTACCAAAAAATTAGAATAAGCTATTTTTAATTATCGTTCAAATATGTAAATAATCATTATTCGAAAAAACCATTGATTGCTTTAAAGTTCAAATGTTGAATGGTTATAAAAAAATAAATAAAATACGACTGAAACCAAATTATTTGATACATTATAAAATATCTACGTATGATATATATATATATATTATGTACTAAAATAATATTAGTGATACTTATGATGACTAACACATATAATTATTTGTTTTATCAAAAAGTATAAATATAATATAATGACAGTAACAATGATTCACATTTAAAATTTATCTATAATAGTGGAAACCGACTAGCTGAGCGTTAATGAGTAGATCGTTAGACTATACCAGGGGTGGCTAAATGGTCGATCGCGGACGATTTGAGAGTCGATCATGTTAGAATTTATTTTTAGGTCAAGTACACGAAAATTAATCATGGTGGTTATGAACAAAATGTCGATAAGTTTTATCTGTATATTATATTATTTTTAATAAATAGTAATTAGTTTATAATACTTTATGTATGTTTATATACACTTTAAGCTAGTATGTTTCTTAATAATTATAATTATTAAATAATAAAAAAAATTTTCTAAGAAAGTCGATCTTCAAAGGTGAAGTATATTTTTAATAGATCGTGGCCGACAAAAGTTTAGCCGCCTATGGACTATACGGACATGCCGCTATTACATTAAATAGTAACCGACGGGTCGAGTTCGTAAGTTTGGGTATCCCGTTATCAAAAATGGACAAAAACTTAGGTATACCGATGATCGTGTTACATGATGCACTCTCCCTACTACTGGAATCATTAATAATATGAGAAAAAGTGAATGAAGATAATCCGTTCATTGTACGAAATACGAAAACAACGTATTTTTTGCTCCTTAATTAGTTCATTTAACTTTTTCATGACCGGGCCACAATAAAAACGGTCAACCGGACGCGAGAACGGCTGTTTTGCAGTGCTCGAGGTCCTAATACGTACTCTTGAAAAATAAACTTACGTGTAGGTACTGTATAGGTAGGTACATAGGCGTAGGGTAATCAAATATATTGGGGGGGGGGGGG
>NW_020272062.1:1503172-1503461 GCF_003268045.1 Sipha flava
GGGGGGGGGCTGCAAAAACAACAATAATAATAATAATAAAAAAAAAAAAAACACTAAACTAAATGAAAATAAGACTACTTGACAAAATGAGCAAAAATAATACAAATAATTCTAGGGGGGCTAAGCCCCCTCAAGCCCCTGTAGATAAGCCTATGGGTAGGTACTAATGATCTGCATGGTCCGTAGTGTCTCACGATTTAAAAATTTGTTAAGCCCTCTCGGCCATAAAAGTCTAAACACATCTATGAACTACTCGTAGATTGTAACAAAATTGTACAAAACTGATAAT